>NC_135006.1:4300000-4582500 GCF_051020985.1 Nomia melanderi | reverse complement strand
ACGTAAGGATCATTTACTTAACGAATCATTAAAAGAGTATATATCCCTATATCGTTTCATAGGTAACCGGAGAGACGAATTTGAGCCTAATTTTTTTTCTCTTTCGTTTTAAATTTAGGTATATCCAAACAACAGGTAATCTTTAGTGTTAGCAGTCTTTACACACATTCCTCTGTTCATGAGAATTGACAACAAAAGCTTAACAATGATAACACATTATGCAAGTACATGAAGGTTAAAAAGTGGAGCCTTCTAAGTGTAGTAAAAAATAATAAGGCTAGCCTTTTTTTCTCTAAAGTAATTTTTCCTCCTCTGTTTATTAGTAAAAGTATGAAACGTTCTTTTTTTCTTTTAGTCACTATGATTAATACAATGTGTTTACGTTAAAACATTCTTTTTCTTCCATTATTTTCCTCCGTTGAAGTGAAAATATGCCAACAGATGAAATACGCGATCGATAAGTTTCTTTTTTTATCTCTCGTTTCCTTTTCTTATTTCTTCTTTTTTTCTGTGTTTTGGAGCACTAGTAAACTCGACAGTTTACAACTCACGTATTCTTACAGCGATGGGATAATGTCATTTAGGTCCATAGCGAAAATAAATAAAAGAAAATCTTCTTAAGCTAGTAGATAGCAGATTAGTTTTGTATTGTATACTTGTTAACTAGCCAGTGCATTTTTGTATATATCCTGACTCTCTGATTAACCTTCTTGTCTATTTAGCACACTTTGCCACGCATTCTAAGGCATGAACTTCCTAGTGAGCTGGATAAAAGAGAGCATAGACCAGTGTGCCAGGTACTTTATGTGTTAACATTTCTTTTTTTCCTTCTTCGTCTTCACTGTTGTAGCTAGATACATTATAATATTAGAAAGTATATTACTATTGTATTTAAAAAACTGTTCTTCCCTGCTCTCGATCTTATATTTTATTTAAGATCCTTATTCCTCAGACCGTAACTATAAAATCGTTTGCAAAAACGTTCTGTATTAAAAAGCAAAAAATAAATTGAACTTCTTGAGTGGCTATGTCTGCATACACTAAAATAATAAGTTAACCCATCGCACGAATAACTCTTCATGTTTTTTCTTCATTTTCTTCGTCTTCCTTTTTTTCATTTACTTTTAGTACAGAGTAGAGTAGTTCATATCAAAATATTTCCTACAATATTTGATATTTCTTTGATTATTCTTATCGTACGAAAGAAATTTAAAAAGTCGCTGCTAATCGTGAAATTTATTGGAGTAAAATCGTTCTACAGGCCGCGCGTTAAAAATATTTTAAAATGCTATAGCGTTAGTTTGAGTGATTAAATTAGTTCCTAAGTTTCGTCCTGTCCATTACATTCGTACAAAATCTTTGTTATTTCAGTAGTACGACGAGCTTCAACGTTATTCGTGGATGGTTTAAACAGGATTCTGATATTACAACACATGCATACTGTCATTTGTATAGAACGCAGATTATAAAACTTTTTTTTCCACTACGATCCGCGTTTATACAAAAACCTACAGTCACACCAATACTGTGCCAAGTTAGGGAGCCATTTATATGCACATCTGATACCGCACTGGCTTAAAGCACATATCGTTACTTGTTGTCTCAATCAATGTTTAAATCTTACCACTCTCCATATTATTACTCATTACATTTCCACCTTGTATCGTTAGGTTCACACTATCATACATCCGTCAACCTGTCATTACATGCTGTATTGGTTGTACATATTCAGATAGTAAACTAACATAATAGAAGTTAAACCAAAAATTTTGTAACCCTATGGTAATCTACAAAGTTATCAATTAATAAAATATACTCTTGCGATTAACTTAAGTTTCATAAGTTGCTTTATGACACTGAACACTATAGTTGAACAAAGTGTTTTTACCTTTCAAAGTAGAAACCTTACAGTCTAAGAAATCACTATAAAAAGAGAAGCTATGCAAAAAGTGCACATTTGTACACGTAATACAAAATAAGAACTATCGTGACAATTAATTTATATGCCTTTATCTTACATATGCGACGTTAAAAAAAAGAGAAAGGGTAAAGAATGCGTGTACGTATATAAATCTAAGAAGAACATAAGTCTAAAAGAAAAAAAAATAATGTACCATAGGGATACACTATTTTCGAGCTCCTCATATAATAATAAGTTGAATATTCTCAGCGTACGAGTAATAATACAAAACGATACAAAATTCTAACAGGTGTTTTTGTTTTATTTTTTTCTTTCGTTTCACTATGCAAATCGAATCATTCGAAAGTGATAAAGATCTAATGAGAATATTATAGAGGGGTACCAATGTACATAAATCCAGGCACATGTACCCATTTTTGTATCAGTAGAATTTTGCCTTTCCCAACAATCAAATTTAATACTTTTCGACATATTGAATATTTATCCCTGTATACAAAACTAAACTCGTTTAGCACGTTTTAGCACTAAATTTAGAATACACAATTTTTATTAGTCTTTTTCCCTGTAGAACACAATGTTCATTCCTAAATGTCGTTTTCCTTTTCCCTTTTAGTTTATCACAAATTATTGTTCCTCGTATTTTATTATTGTTTCAAACATTTTAACGGAGCTCTCCGATGTCATTCAATATTTCGTATCGATGTAATTAGAACTTCTTTTTAATTACACAATCACGATGCCCGAAAGTTGGGGTCGCACTGAAAACAGGCTGCTTTTCGGTAACTTTTTCTTTGTCGGTGTATGCTTTCGTGTCAAAGTAAACCACTTTCTACCCGTGAGGTCGGTAAAGAAAAATATATATATACCAATTGGGTTTTTAAACATTATTCCATAAGGTAAAGAGCAGGACTATGGATTTGGAGGAGGTGTAGTTGGTGTTGTATGCGAAGAGGGTGATGCACTTGCAACCATCGTTGGACTGGCTGGCTGTTGTAATGGCAGGAACGCTGATCCCAAGCTAGGTTTTAACTGGAATGCTACACACGGCTTTGGGCAATAGTCTAGTTTGCTCAAGTCTATCATGGGTCGCCTATGCATAGAAATATAATTGCTTCAGTGATACTGAAGTATTCGTGCAAACATTCATGTTACAGCGATGTCCGCTTAAATTTCAGTAAAATCCGTACAGTTAAATTTCCAAGACTAATCCCCACTCTTCTGCCACCAGTCAGTCCCTCGAGCTCGACGAAGTCATCTCAGCAAGCAAGGATAGAAAATGAATACAATGAAAAGAAAACAAATAGACACACATCAATGGGATGCCGTGACTGTAAAAAGTAAACATCCAATGAAGAAAATTTCATTTTCCGTAACTTCCAATAAAAACGAGTCCAAATAAGATACAAATCGGGCTAATTTTATCGGTTTTTATATAAATAATAAAATTAAATATGTGAATGCTTCAGATCGATAAAACTAATTCAATTTGCGTTATGTTTGGACTCATTTTAATCAGGAGAACCTTAGCAATTCATTGGTGTAACATTTATGAAGGTAAGGAGAAAATTACTGATAATGAAATTTTCTCTTTTGTATGTTTTTTTCAGTTGCGGTATAGCTTTGATGTATCGAGTCCCAACCGTCGCTACTCGATATATTGCTTCTATCTCTTTTACGTTCGTTATACCTATTTTCTCACTTCGTCGAACCGTGCTTGAGTCAACAAACTGTACCCTGCTCGCGAGAATTTCACTACCAGCTCCTGAGTTTTGTGAAATTTAAACGGGCATCACTCTATATTTCATGATCTCAATCAGTTTAATCATGTGAGATACGCTTGCAAATTTAGATAACCCTTCTTTGGCTCAAAAAAAAGAAAATATATATATATATGAATGCATGTATTCAACCTTATTCGCGAAAAAGTAATATTTAGAAATGGGTAAGGCATGCGACGCGATATTGAACAATAAATGTTGAGTTACCTACAAGTATATTAAAATAAATATGTATGTGAAATTACCTGGCATCCTCTACAAATTTAAGATTGACTTTCTCACAGCCATCAGGTGGTTCTCTTGCTAGGAACCTGTTAATGTGAGGAGAGGTGCCAAGACGTCCTTCTCTGTCTTGTTCAGGGGTTGAACCACGACTTCCACCTTAAAGATGAATTAAAATAACTAGATTAGTAACAATATAAAAACAATATATAAATATACTCTTTACAGCAATTGAGGAAACAAATATCGTAAGCTCATGCTAACAACATAAATCACCCAATGCATTTATGAACAGATACATTTTTATGAAATGTAAATAACTTTATATATCGAAATGAGACTTCATTCCGCATTGCTAACGATACAAATATGTAAAAACAAATTTAAGCAAGTACATTTTGTTCTACAAAAATGATACATATTTCGCATCATATATCATATATGAAAAGTAAAGAATGAAATTACAAAATTAATTTAGTACTTGTGTAATATTTTACAGTATGTGTTTTAACATGCAACTTTAAAGTATTGAATTTCCATTTCTATCGCAATAACATTTTTCGACTATAATAGAAATTTATTACATTCTAATGAATAAAGTATATTAATAGAAGGTCGTTTAATAGTGATCTACACTTGAAATGATTTAAAAAAGAATTTCTTAAAGTATATAACATATATAAAAGCTATATAAAATGAAGCTTGCATGCAGCCACGAATATACTAATAAACAGTAATATAAATGTACATTGTAATTTATAAAGAACAGATTAATTTACCATGTAATGTCATAATGTATAGTGTACATTCAATTTGGCATTTAGTATTCCATGAAACGATAAAGTCTTTTGGTCCGCGTGATATACTATAATTTACTACATAAAATCAGAAAATAATTTCAGATGTATTATTAAATAGTAATTGATACTTTAACCTTTTATAAAATACACGTGATCTTTATATTTCGAAGTAAAACAGTGCATGCGCATACTTCATAATTAAATATACATATATTTATGCGTAAATATTTCGCAAAATATATACTTTGGAAACAGTAAAACATTTGATAATAGACGTATAAAATCTCATTAACTATCTGGACAAGGGCATTCAATGAAAATAAACTAAGATAAACAAATTCAGTTGAAGGAATTTCAGAAAAAAGATAAAAGCAACATTTCCGCAAATATGAGCCAACCTTGTAAGAGATCGCTAGGCGGACGGGAGGCATCCATAAGACCAGGAATCAGCGGAGACTCAGAATTCCTAGATGGAGGGCCTGTCTCAACAGGCACACACCATAGTTAGTCTGTTATTTATATTATTTCCAGTAACCAGAAATAATTCACATACATATACTCTTAATAAAATATGCATTTAAATCTTTATAGATTCACCAAAAAATTATTTTGTTACGAATATCAGTAACAAGTAGGTATTAGATGCAATTACAATTTTGATTAAAACTCTTTCATAACTTAAACATAAAGTTTCTATGGATACAAGCAGTGTGAAAACATTGGTAATTAGAACTCATATACCTAGAAACTCTTTAGTATTCGATAACTAATAATTTTGAAATTACCTGAAGAATAAGAACTGGAGGGAAGGTCTGTAGCTGGTGTTTGTGTATTAACGCTGCGAGTAGCCCTCAGTAAGTCTGCTAACGGCGCACGATGTCCTTCCGGCGTAATTTGTTCACGATATCGCGCATACTGAAACAAACATTTCAATTCAAATCAGTTTTATCGTTGTATTTATAAAAATTTATTGAGTTAGTATTAAATATATCGCTTACTTTGTCTTCCACTGGATGATCAGGATCACTAGGATTAGTTGTAGATTTAAGAACGAGCCCTTCAATTTCTTGATTTAATCCTTCGATAGAAGAACGCATTGGCGGCCTCATTGGTTTCATAGGGATGTTCATAGGACTTGCCTTTGTACTCAAGCTAAATTGATTGTCTAATAGAATAACAAAAATAACATGTAAATATAATTCCATAAAAGGAAATACTTTAGGTATAATTGAAAGGCAACAAATGAACTTACGTATTGGTGTTTGTGAAGCAATACTGGGTAGAAGTACTGTGTGGTCTGCAGGGAAGGCTGGTGGTGGCCCACCAGGCATTATGAGTCCAAATGCAGCTGTCCGTTCTCTACTACTAGTGCCTTCCTTATTTGTACGCTGTAACCTACATTATAAACTTATTAATAAATTGTTTTTTAATAAAATATATTTTTACATTAACAGTACAAGATAATACATTTTTGAAGTATGATCAACAAATTCCTAGTTTAATCTTTCATCAATATTATAATGAACAGAAAACAAAAAATTTAAAGAAAATTTATATACCGATGCCTGAAGTACTTTTCCAACTTCTCATCTGTAGTAGATTGTTCTGTAGGATGACGAGTGTGTAATTTCCTTGGTTCATTCGACCATTCCTCTGTCTGCATACAAAAATATAATATTAAGATAAATATTTCAGAAAATTTGACAGTAAAAATTAAAATATTGAAACATGAAAGTGTAATATACCTGAGTAGATTTATCAACCAAAAGAGAACTGGAATGAATGTAGTATGAATCGCGGGGCCATTGTCCTTTCAAGTAGATAGTATCTAACGATGCTGTCCTCCGAATATTTTGGTTTCCACTTAAACTTTCCGTACATCTTCCACTTAATGTTTTTGATTTTGCTGTAGATAACAAACATTTTATACAAAAATGTAACATCTCTTTAAAAAAACATTAGGATTCTATCATTATGTAGGTGTGAACCAGAACCGGACTATCAAAAATGTGTTTCGGTTACTGGATGAAATAAACATGTAAACTGAAATTAGAATAAAATTATAATAACAGGACAAAGGAAAAAATAATGAGTATTATTAATGTTTCTTGTGGAACCGATCTAAAACTAAATGTTCGGTTACCGAGTTAATCGATTAAAGATAATACAGAATGACAAAAGAAAGGTACAAAAAGCATAGTATCAATTACTTATACACTATCTTTACATATTCACATATAAATTCAGACGTGACACAATATGTTACCTTGAATAAAACCTTTAGTTCTTAAAACATTAAAAGCACAGTAAGTAGTGTCATTGAAAGTTAAAAACTTAAATATACTAGGTCATATTAAAAAGTTTGCAACATTTAATATATATAAAACTTGTGCTTGTATGAAAAGGACAAAAACAAATACCATAATAACAGCTAAAACTGTTTATTTGTCTTATGATAATTATATTTATGTTTAACAGTATATACTACATATAATTCACATTCATCAAGAATAATGATACATATAACCACCAATAATTTATATTAATCTTTCAAGAAAATCTCATTCCAAACATTGAAGAAGAAACCAGAATGACAACATTACAATTACAAACAAACTGAAGATAAAATCCACAGAAACTAGGTGAATAAACAATTGGATGTTGATTTATATCAATATCGAAGGAAATGAAACTAAAAGAGGGAAAGGAAATAAGAAGTATTAGCCTGTAATCCTTGCCAAACGAATGCCAAGTCATTTTGATCAGTCAGCTAAAAAGTTTTCATAAGAACAACAAATCTTTTCCCTATGATGTCAATATAAACAACGATGCATTGCAGATGTAAATAAGAATACATAGCAATTGAACGCAATCTACCTCAGTGGTACAATCATCAAAATGATCGGTTCGAACAAGTCAAAAGCATAAAAACATTAAAACAACTTCTGTCATCTCTTCGTAGATCAAATAACTATATTATTAATATAAAATATACAAATAAAATGGTTGACGTTCATCGTACATTTATCCCCTTCCGTTATCATACAATACTCGCAGAGTATTCGCAACCTTCCAATCCTTTTAAAAAAGTACACGTACAATCAACGTTTCAAGAAGGGGTCAAAATGACCCGGCATCCGTACGCCGCGTCGTCACACGAGCGTTCGTGCTCCAAGGGTTAATCGGGGGAATACGAACGGAGGAGGTTTGTAAAACGTAAAATGACAGACACAACAAAGAAGTCGATCGAAAGATAACAGTGTACGGAGTGAGTACGACGGGCATGTACAGGACATGTAAACGACATGTACACAGTAAGAGTAGAAGGGGGTCCGAGGGGAAGTGTGTGAGAGAGAACGAGCGACAGAGGGGGACGAGGAGGGGGGCATAGTGGCAGTAAATACCTTTGTAAGAGAGAGAACCGGGGCTTCGTTGTCCCGAGGAAGAGGTCTCCGGCGAGATGCGGGCCCGCCACGCACTCGCGTTCGTCGGTGATACGGTGGGACTGTTGCTGTTGCTTTTCCTGAGGCTGCTGCCTTGCCGGCCTTGTCGTAATAGAGAACTTACGGGTAGAGTCGCGCGCATTGGGCCTTGCTTCGATGTCGAGCATGGCGAGGACTTTCGCATCCGCTGTGATCCCGACATTTTGTCATGTAGACAGATGCCACCCTCGGGCCGTTCGAGATGTCGGCGTGTTGTTTGGTACACTGTGTCGGGTATGTTGTACTAAGGACGGGGCGCCGCGGGCACCGTTCAGGGCACGAGGCCTCCGAGCACCCGCGACTTTGTCGCGCACACGCGCCGACAGTAGCGATACCGACAGTGCCGACACACCGAAGACAAAGATTCCGGAACGGTTTTTAGGATGGTCGCGTTCCCGGCGGCGGGCGAGATCTCATCAACGACGGTGGCAACGACGACGGCGGCGGCGGCGGCGCGACGGATTCACCAACAACGACGAGAACTGTGGCAGCGGCGGCGCGACGACAATGCCCTACGCGTCTTGTCATTTGCAATGTTCTGCTGCTGGCTCGGCACGCACGTCACGTGATCGCCAGTCCCGGCTGGTCATTGGTGCAACGCTAGCCCGTGGAGCGTCGTACTACGCTCACCCGTGGGGGCCGCGTTCCATTCACTACCACCGTAGCACCGTAGCTAGCGTCCTATTGCCCTCTCACTCACTCGTCCTTTGATTCTCTCTCTCTTCTCCGCGCTTGTGCAGTGACACTCAAATTCACCCTTTGCAAATCACCTCGATCCTCCGACGCGAAAACGTTTGTTTATCCGGCCCGTTTATTCTCCGTTTTCCACAGATCACCTTGGTTCAACGTAATCGTTGTTCGATCCACCGGTTCCTCGCGGAGAATCGCGCGCCTCTTGCTATGGGCCCCTTCGTTTTCTACGGGATCACGTTTTAACTGAGGAGAGTATGTTTTGGTATACGTGTACCCGACCGCTCGTGTGCAACTATGCTTATATACACCTGGCGCGACACACGTACAGGCCAGTATGTAGCGTCTTACGTTTCACGTTATGTACGTAATGGAGGAGCACAAGCCGATGAATAGCGTGCGTGAATAACTTTCGTGTACGGGGGCACGTATCTACTAGCACAGGCGTAGTATTCGAGCTTACGTTTTTCAGCTACGGCGCGTGCACGCTACGTTCATTCGATACTCTCGCTGGGAGAAATCTCGAACATACAATCGGTTGAATTGCTACGAATCGAGTCAATATTACGCGCGAGCTTGGATTTCGATAGTATTGACTCCACTGAATTTTTATGGGCATTTTAATTGCAAAACAAACGTTTTTTCCTAGTTTCGAGCTCTCGTTACGCGTTACCTTTCCCATAAAATATATAATTTACTATTTTTCTCATATGCGATTTCGTTATTAAAGGAAAATACATATGTACAATAACAACCATATAAATCCATCTTCCCTAAATAATTGAAAATAAAAAACTTCGTTTATATGAATTAAGCTCGTATATTTATTTACAATTTTACATGACGCCGTGTGGTTACATTACAATACTCCAAACATCATAATGTTGACAATACATGACTAGATTTAAACATAATTAATTTTATTGTAATCGAAATATCGAAGTTAATTAAGTAGTACAAATTTTTGAGCACATTAGTAACTATAGAATGCAATAAGAATGATATTACATAAATATATAGAATCCTTAATATTATTTGAAAATTTTATTTTAAATTTAGAAGCAGAAAAAAATAAAACCAAACCAAGCTATACAATCGATTTTTTATTTGTAAACTTTACAAGTTATATCATTCGTCACTATTAATCAGAAGTCACGTGAAATCCTGTTTTATAAAGGCACTGGTGTCCTTTTCATTAAGCGTTAATCGAAAGGTGTAGTATTTTTATACAATGACATACACAGTTGTACGTGCCTATGTGTAATCAAATTTTAAGTGATAACAAATTACTGTACTAGCACTTTACAAGGAATATTATATATTCATCTAAATAAACTATTAAATTTTTATTGGTATACTTAGGTTCTAATATTATTACCTTCAATAATTCACACTATAATGTAGTTCTAATCTCATAAACATTATCTGTCAACCATAGTTTATTAAAAATATTTGAACACAATACTGAGCATATTTTATTGATATATCTAATATATGCATACTATAATTTTCATTTCAGTCCACTTAAACTATCATTAATTATTGATGTAAATTATAGTATTATTTAATCATAAACAGGTAAAGAAACAGGACTTCAATAAGTGGAAAATATGAATGAACACAATTAGTGTACATGTGAATCTACATTTCTATGCATAGCAATAAATAACGGTTTAGCAAGTAAACTGGAAGTGCCAGAATATTGAGTATGTAAATTTCTACACATCAATTGATCTAAATTCTGTTTTGGAATTGTCACTCGCACAAACAAAATAAAATATTACATAAAATATAAAGTATTGAAGTATTTACTATGACTACAAACATTAAATTTTCTGTGTGTATAAATTTCTGTTTACAATACAGTAATAATTTATACATAAAACAAATATATATATGTACACATATGTACTTACTATATGCTATTCATATAAATATGTTATACAAAAAATAAAAGCCATTTATACAAACAAAATATATGCAATATCAATCTTTAATAATACATGATGAATAGTAGCACAAACTTCAATTCATTTCTGATTTTCTTATCTATTTACAATACACTAGTTATTTTTTGCATTCATAAATGAAAATCTAACTGACGATTGTAATGAATATGTAATGGAAATACAAAATGCTTTGTATGATAACCAATAATAATTATAAGTTTTATGATAAAATGTGATGTTTATGATAATTAAAATATAAATTTTAATTGTAAACGAATAAAACTGATGCAAGGAAGATATTCAAGTTAAACTTTTTAATACGTTTTTGATCTTCATATAAAGCATTTTCAAATAATTCTAGGTATAAAATAAGTACAAGAGTATTATTTTTATCATTTTAATTTGCACAAATTAAATTCTTTGCATTTTACCATTGAAACGTATTAGAATACCATAAAAAGATATAAAACGTAAAAATATGATATGTTAACTAAGCACATTTGTCAATAGAAAAACAAAAGACTGTACATAAGAACACAAAACGTTTTCAATATATTCCTTTGGTAGTATAGTAAATCATGTTTTTTAACATATATTTCTCCATGCCTTTTTTGAGAAAAAAAATATTAAGTATCGCTTTTATAACATCATTTAATATTATAATTTATATTTAAAGTATTCGTTTTACACACAATATTTGTTTATATGACGAAAAATAATTACGAAATTTTATTAAGTCTTTGTAATTATGAAACTAGTCTTTTACTGTTTTTATTGAAAAATAATAATATTTATAAGCATAAAATATAATCTATTACATCGATAGAAATTGAATACAGAGATACTAAAAATTTGTTGACAACAATATTTATGACATCTTACTTAGATTTTGAAACTTCAAATTCTGTGACCTAATATTTCAATGAAGTTCTGATTGTAAAATAAATTTCTTATATAAATTTTCATCTTTTATTTATGAGATATGTATGTAGAATCTTAGGATAACTGTTGTGACTTTAAAACATTAGACTATGGCAATGCAAAACGTGTATTACAGTACATTCAGACAATAATTACGATAAGTAGTACAAAATTAAGAAAGAATCACTTTTACTGGTTTTAAGTAAATAAATTAAATTAACGAACAATGACACAAAATACTATAAATTACATTATACTAATCAAGTCTCTTCCACTTTAGGAGCGCGACATATGTCGCTAAGTCTAGCACATAAATAAACTTACATAATTTTGTATAAGTATGACACATACGTATCTACGTATATGTTGCACTTATAAATGTCAAATATGATCGATATTTTTCTACACCGATAAAATTGTTTTGATTGATCTAAGCACGTAATTCGTAAAAATTGCATATAAAAAATTCATATAAACATAGACACAGTTAAAATTATGCGCGGGATTACAACAAAAGTTTTATGAAAGCAAGTAATTTAAGCTACATCAACTGCTTTTACCAATATCTATATTTTTTTATACAGTCATTTCCCAGGTCTACAACTACTAAGTGATTGTCAGGTAGCACTGCAATACCTGAAGGACGTCGTAATTTTGAACTATGTGAGTCAATCTCAGTCAAAACATTACCTCCACCTAATTTTAATACTTGGATTATACTGCGTCCCTTATCAGTACGTGTACCAAGTATTCTACCATCTGCATCAACAGCTAAACCTCCATAAGCGCCTTTTCCTAGAACATGTATAAATACATGCTTGCATACTTGGTATACTTGGTATTCACATATGCACACACAACTACATACTTTGTATATAACAGAAAAGTTTACCTTTGCCTTCTGAGTATATTTCTTCAGAAAAATCTCCTTTAGCGTTAAATACTAAAATGTGGTCATCGGCAACTACAATTTCACCATTACGTCCAACGGTAACGGCTCTAATTAATTTGAATGTTAATTTCTTTCCAACCTAATAAGCATTAACATAATTTTTGAATGATTAATGATGCACAAAACAACAATGACAGTAATTAGTGTCCAACCTGGAAAAGTAATTTGCCGTCAGAATCGAACACAAAAACACAATTTTCACCATTATCGGCCACAAGTATATGTCCATAACTTTTGTCTACTGCCACATCAATTGGTTCCTACACAGAAAAGTGATTAATGTGATTAACAAATAACAAAAATAACATTAAATTACACAAATATTAGAATAAAAAGTACTAACTCGGAATGCGTAATGAGAGAAAGATTTGATCGTATCACCTAAGGAGCTCATTTCTGTAATTTTTCGCGTTCTCCAATTAACAACAACAATACCTTGTTGAGATACACTTATTCCTGTACAACTACGACCTTCTAAACCTTCATTAGTTAAATGCCTTTGAAATTCTAAATCACAATTGAGTACCTAAGAATACAATATTATTTATAACAAAATTGAAATTTTGTAATGATGTAAAATTTATAAAAAATTATAACTGTAATAGTAAATTATACCTTTACACGGGAGTTCCCAGTGTCTAAAACGTATATCATGCCATCATCATCAACAGCAACTGCAACTGGTTGATGAAATTCATCTTTTCCACTTCCTCGTCCTCCATACACTTTAATGGGTTCGTTATGTACAGTCGCATCAAAAAATAAAGGATAATCTTTAATAGGCCGCTCGAAAACTGATAATTTTAAGACGTAGCGACTCGGAGCTGGTGGTCTAAACAGTACTTCGTATATACCATTCTCTAAATCTACAATTTCAGTATCAATACTGGAACTTTGGTTTTCTAAGTGGATACTATCTGCAATAGTTAATTCTGCAGTGATAAGATCTCCTCCAACGTTTCTAGGATGCCCATGGTAATCAACAGTTTCTACTATGACAGTTGCTTGTAACTTAACTATAGCAGGATCTTTCAACCTGGCTCTGCACAGACCTATTATAAAATGTAAGTAAATTACATTAAATGTCATTCTCATTATATCCATAATGTTAACGAATATAAAGCAGTAACATTTGTTTTAATGATTAATAACAATTTTAAAGCAGGTACTTTACTGTATTATCAATCCTCAGGGTACCTGGCAATGTTGTACTAGAACGTACTCTTCCCAAGTTATTAAGAGCTTCCTCTAATTGGGAAACAGCATTATTGTGATTAAATTCAAATGTAATAAAGGCATTTTCTTTAGGTTCGCTAAGTGCTGATGCAGTATCAAGTTGATCAGATAAACTACCAATCCTTTGTGTGATATTTCGTACTTCGACCTTTACAGAAAATAAAATATAGCATCAAATTATTTATATGAAAATGAATGGATAAACAAATTGTGTCAAAATTATATAAATGATATCATACTTGATATTGTAAGCCTTCACATTCTCGTTGCACTTTATTTTTTTCAGCTTCTATAAGAGCATGTTGTTCTTCTAATACATGTTTCTTATCTCTTGCAGCAGCAGTTACTGCTGTTTGTAATTCTGAACGTCTCCTTTCAAATTTTGCAATAATTTCTGCAAATTCATTGTCCACAGCATTCAAACACCTTTCTGTAGAAGCTTCCAAACGTTGTAACTCTGTACTTACAGAATCTTGAGCCTGTGTTAGCTGAAAACAAGTACATACTTGTGAAGAAACTCAAGTTTCGTATAAATATGATAGATTATTACCTTGGATATGCATTCATTGGCTTTGTACAGCAAAATTTCAGACATTCTTTTTATTGCAATGCTGAAAGGTATGATAGTATGCTCCGTACATCCTGGTGATGTTCCTGCATGATTGCCACCTGTACATACTGTACAAAAGACCGTATCACATGTTTCACAGAATAATAGTTCTTGGTTTATATGAACTGAACATTTTGGAATAACCTGCAATGATAAAAAAATTTGGAATATTATGTTTGATAATATATAGAAAATGTCTACAAAAAGCATCAGATCAAACCTCTCGTCTCTGTCTGGACATAAGATCAAGAAGTTGATTCACAAGAAAACTGGGAGGCAAAGCAGAAACTCCACCGCGAGGTATTGTTATTAACTCTCTGCATATAGGACATCGAAAGGCACCAGTTTCGCGAGTTTGAGAAGCAGCGATTCTTGTTAAACAATGTAAACATACCTGTGCGAATAATTAAATTAATTTCATACATTTAATAATTAAATACATAGTTTTTATTTTCATGTAGAAAATAATCATTCCACTACTCACTGTGTGTGAACATGGTAGTAACTTAGGGGTGTGTTCTTCACCATCATAAACACAAAGGCAAGTACCACATGTTAAAAAGCTTTCATTAAAATCTTCATAGTTTATACTAACTGTCTCCACGAGCATTGAGCTCATGCTGACCATCCTCTCCCCTAGCCGTGTCCTAAAAAAATCAAAGTAAAATGCTGTTATACCTGTAATATATTTAACAACAAATTTTCAATGAAATAAAAATACGATGTGAAATTCTTATTTTCAAAATACAGTTTAAATATAAATTTATACATATCTCTTAAATTTAAGTGTGATTCCTCTCACATGCAATATTAACATGACAATAAATTAATAACATTTTTAAGGAAACGGTGATACATTTATTCATCAATACACAGTGTTTTATAAATAGAGGAAGATGAATTAAAACTTACAGAAACTAATTATAATTTAATTTTGCAACATTGAAAAACGAGAACAGTAATTGAAATAAGCTTGCTCGTACAATAATTTACTTCATTATCATTTAATCGGTACGATAACATTATATTATATCTCTCACGGCTCTAGAAGAATAAACATTAAGCTGAACCGCAAAGGAATGGACGGATTCCGACAGTCGGCTACGGGCATTCCGCGAACGTGACAAACGAGCTACCCTAACAATAAATCCTAATAATATATGCGTCATGAAGCATAGGTGTTCGCAACAATATTTATGAATTAATAAACTCACTGTATAGCCAAACGCAGTGCCTCCATAATGGATTTACCCCTGTTGTCGTTTTCAGAAATGTATACATCCGTTACATCGCACACGTTTTATCGAGGTATCTACATAAGCGTGGAACATACCTCGCTTCTTTTGCATAAATTTTCATCACGGAATACGCTGGCAGATACACTAACGAGTTCGTCGGACAACTTCCCCCTAAATTGCATTTCCTAATGTTATGATACCGTACCAGTAAAACACACGTCGATTTATATCGCGTGCAACAATCAAAACACTAAAATTCTCACGCACTATAGAAACCAGGAACTTTCTATATACAATTCTTTTTTTACATCCGCGATATTCCCGCACGAAACTACCCGATACATTTTTCGTTCTTGAAAATCGGCATCGGCCACATCGGTACCAACGGAAACCCTACGTTCACCCGAGATGCTTTCCCATGAACCGCGGCACTTTGAATATTTTTCAATGTACAGAAGCCACTACACACAAAGCATATGCCGACGGAAACTCTTTGTCTATCTTTCTTCCTTGATATTTATTGTCTTCGGCGCGGAAACGGTCGCTAGGACAATCCCGTGAGCTTCATACTGCCCGGCTACCATAATTTTCGCATTACGTTACAAACTGAGCACAAAAAGGAAAACAAGCTTATCAATGGTCGAGGACTGTCTCCATTTCACTTTCGAGACTGTTTGTCTTTGGGAATCTCGGGTGTCATTTCCGAAGGTGTCTATCGTGGTCCAAGCGTCACTATCACTCGCGGTGTATTCGCCGATTTTCGTCCGTATCCAACCGCATGATACGGCAGCAATGACACCGTCGAAATTCCTCGTGCCTCTGTCGCATTTTTCCAAACAAAACACAGACCCACGGATCACGGCGGGTCGCATCAGCTGCGGAGCGCAGCGACTCACGTTTTACAGCTGCGCACGTTCTCTCGCCTGCATCCGCAGCCGGCACCACTACCAGGGACGAAATGATAAGTGTACTATGCGGGTGCCCGCGGCTACGGTTCACCATGATGCATTTCTTTCTTCGCTCCGACTATTTCTGCGAACCCATTCACTGGAAACGCGTTTCTCTCATGACACGTTGCTCGAAACTACAATTTCGAATGACGCGTCGCGGCAAAAATGATTTATGGTATTTATAATTTGGCCTGGGCGATAAGCGCATTTTTACAAGGAGTATCGTGCATAGATAACGCAAATATCATATGCGTCATTTTCTGCGTATAAGGTTTTATTGCGTTCTTATTTGGATGGAACGGTGTCATATTAATATTAATACAACACCGTGAAATTACGTGCCAATACTTGAAAATGTTGCATTATTCGCTGCAGAATTTTTTCAAAACGTGACCTCGTAGTTGGCGAAATAAGTAAAATGTATTACGATGCACGGAAAATGCACAAAAATGTTTGGAATATATCTTATGATGCTTGTAAAGGCTTATCTAAAGGGTAAAATATGTGACATTGGATTAGTTTAATTTATCACAGGTATAATTGGTCACGATACAAAATGCGTTTTCTGTAGTGGATCACAATAAAAATTATTTTAAAACCGCTAATACCGCACGTGAAACAAGCAAGTTTGGTACAGCGGCGGATCATACGTCCCTGAGTATTGGCGCACCGTCAAGCGTTTACCACGAGAGTGAGAGGAAGCATACTAGAGTAAGCAGTGATAAAGAAAGAGGAATACAAGGGTCTGCCGAAGGGTAAGGAGACGCACAACATCAACGACGGTACAAAGAAGACGGAGAAATGCCTGGTATGCTTGCGCGAGGTATACTGCCATATAGACGGCTGAATTGTCTACTGCGCAGTCGCCCGTTAAAAGGTGTAGCGCCTGATATGTGTACGCTTTGCTTACTTGCATGCACTTGCCACAGCCGGCCCTTCGGACAGCTGTATATTTCCCATAGTCACGAATTTCATGTTTTCATCAACCTCTCCCATCTGTATGCAACACCTTACAGTTTGGAGAATCTGTTCTTTTGTCGGATACTTGGTTTTCCGGTATATTTATAATCAAGTATAAATCTAATATTTCGTTAAAAATGGTTAACCCTATTTTAACCGATAGAAATATAAGATGTTTATTCTTTACATTTTTGTACAAAGAAAGATTTGTTTAACTGAATTTAAGTTTAATCGTAATAACTTAACAATTCTTAGAGAAATATTTGGTAGAAATAAACATCAAGTATCGAAGTAAAATATAAGTAAGATAATTAAGAAGAAAAATAATGTCTGAGGTTCTGAGCAGCAAAAATTAGTTAGTATTTTTCAAAAGAATAACTTGGAAGAAATGAAATGAAATATTGCTGCATGATTATGCTGCGTATACAATGGTCGCATAAATACATATTTTTATCAGCACTTTTATCAACCCCTAAAATGCGAGTCACGTATCGCTGTGTAAACTGCGTAAGCGTTACATCGTGTGTACATATATGTGTGTGGTATGGTAGGCGTCTCTTAGGAAAGCTTGTCACATACTTACATGAATGGACAGCAGCTCATGAAGGTTCCTTTGATAAATTCAGGCGATAACTTATTTTTATACGGGCAATGTATTAGCGCGATATATTATTTATGGCGTCACAAGGATCTTAACGGGGCGTGATATGCACACTAACAAAGCACCATGATGCGGCAGGTTGAATGCGACAGTTTCCACAAAAATAACAGCCGTGACCACTGTTTACAGTAGCATCTTTCAATCAGTCAATTTCGAACACCGCGTATCCTATTTTTTCCACTAGCCCGAAATATAACGCATAGCAAAACATGTGTATCTCCCTTAATTATTGTAAACACTTCGCAGACGCGTAGGGGCGTAAAGCTGCGCGCAAGAACATAAACAGGTGTATTTCGTGATGACCGTCCTCACGATTCGCGAATGTAAACAACAGACCCAACGAACACATACGCAACCCTGATGCATGTCACGGACCAAAACTGTACAGTATCGCGTTAAGATTGTACTGATATCGATTACATGGTGTTGTTTATCAGCGTTTCAATCGCTGTCAATGTTACGACCGATGAGCGTCGCGTTTTTGGTGAGTATCCTACGCGCACGAAACTTCGTTCGCGGTGGAACAAAGTTCCAGGTTGGGGTCGTCGTATAGTTCCCTTCAATAACGCCCGAACGTAAAACCATACGATCGTCGTGATCCCAGGTTAAAAACCCGAGAGAAAAGAAAAACAATGACAAGTTAATCGTTTGCTATTTTCCCTGCACTGGGACGCACAGAAAGATCTACCACTCTGAATACAATCCCCCGTGTACAGTTTCCATCGCGCTCGTATTTCACCCGTATGCTGCTAGAGTGACACTGCGTCGAAGGTGAGGGAGAGAGACAAGGATGACGATATCGATTTCAGACGATGTGCGTTAAGCTCCAGCAGGTGGCACGGCCACCGGTCCTTATCTTTCACGACACACTATTTTTCTCGCAAAATGACGCGGACAGCCTGCACCAGTGAGAAATTCGCGACACACCAGAAACAGGGGATGAAAACACACCCTCGAAACTGTCCTTGCCCGTGCAGACATGCGCGTCGCGAACTAGGTCATGCGTTACTTGACAGATGAATAGTGGTCGCATGCATCTGTAGTCTCTTTCTTCTGTTGTATACGATCAAAATCGAATTCGACTCCGGTTCGAATTTTGGAATTAAATTAAATCGTTTGTATGGTTTACTGCTGAAGTTTTTCAAGCGATTTGAATATCGTCGATTGATCGTCAAATAGACGAGGCTTTCAAACGTTGACGAGGTCGGGGTAGCGACGCGCATCCTTGGCCCCGTTGTTGGCAATCTTTGAATAAGTGCTGCCAGTGGTGCAGTCAGGAGGGTTTGCGTACGTTTCGTAATCTTAGCTAGATTTGAATCGTAAATAACCATCTTTCCTCTTAACCAATCACGTCACTAAAATTTTTTCAATTTACGTTTTTAAGATTTGAAATGATTTTTTTGTTTAACTCATTTTTGCGTTTGTTTAAAGTTCCCAGACTTTTGTCCCAGGATGCATTACTAGGAGTTGTGTCCTTTACACACTCGAAATGATTTTCGATGCATGTGATCCGGGCATGCGCCATTAAATTCAGGTCACCCGCTACTTGACCAAAACTGCGATTGAAGATTTTTTAAAGATGTCAGCGTTGCCTGATTGTGTACCGTCATGGGTACATTTACATATTGGTATTGAAATTCTGTAAATATAAATTATAATAATGCAATTTTTTCAACTTGATTGACAAGTATTCTGTGGGGGTTTAATTTGATAAGTTTTTATTTAATAATGCGACACACTGTCTATCCTGGAGTAATATTTTGAAAAAAATAAATTTGTAATTGTCTAAATTGTTACGTGTATATATATGACATATAATATTGAAAACATAAAATTAATATTTCACAACACAGTGTTCTTCATATAATAGAACGCTATGTGTACTTATGCTATGCAATTGTAGTAACGCTCGTAATTCAAGCTACTTTGTTTTTCTTCGGTTAATGTTACACACCACCTGAATATTCTATCTAATTTAGCGCATTAGTCGTATGCGACATTAATTCGTGAATATGAGACGTAAAATTGGTGTCACCTTAAAGCGCGTTTACACAAGCGTAGGTTGCTTTGTTACGTATGCAACTAAACACGCATGGATTGGATGTTACAACAGATTGTAATGTTATGTTTGGTAAACGGGAATTGTATATTTATTTCATTAAAATTACGAGGCCATGTAGTAAGTATTCATGGAACGATACACTAACATTGGGTGTCAAATTCAGGCACGTTTGTTTAGTCTTCCGTGTAACGCACGGTTTCATTTTAATAGCTATTTCGGTACTTTTCTCATTTTTATGTTTCGCTAGTTTATAAATGTCGTAAGTAGTGCTAACATACTTTCAACGGAGTTATCGAGGAGTTTTCAAATAAAAATCAAATTCATGAAGCAGTGTTTATTTAGCAAGGTACGAAATACACGGTTCTCGTTTAATTGCCATCCTCAATATATTTCTTTATCCACTGATTGTAACTATAGACACGAGTGAATACATCTGGACGTCCTCTGGCGCACGGTATTCCCCAGGATACGACACCGATTTGTTGATGGTCGGCAACCAAAGGACCACCAGAATCACCCTATTCAAACATTGCAATAACAGTTAGATAAAATATTTAATGCATTTTTGAAGAATGCAATAATCACTTTAAATTCTGTCCTACGGTTATGATACGTCCAGTAAAGTTTTATTTCAATAATTAAACTTATGTTTAATTGACCCATTTCTGAATTATTTTTTCTCAATTGTTAAAAAAGATAATAAACGTTTCTCTGAGAAATTATTAAAGAAATTGATTTCGTAATACACAAACTGAATCATCAATTGAAATCTCAATAGCTGCACGCTTAGAATTATTATAGAAAAATTTGAGAAAGTCAATTCGACTGATCGCTGGTTTTAGTGGTAAACAATCGAATTCTGATGTTCAAGTCTCGCTTCTCAACTTCACGAATTGAACTATCTTTTAATTTAATCAAATAAGAAAACGGAAGTACACGGCACACGCACGTAGAACAATTTTTTCGATCTAGAATAAATGAAACTAAATGGCGTTCATTGTTACTCAGTCACCGGCACGATTTCCTCGGACTACAAATAAGGAAAAAGAGGTGCCGCTTTAGCCGAGGGTCCCTTTGACGTGAAAGGGCCCTCTTCTCGAGTGCTCAACTAGACCTGAATGCACTTACGTGACAAGCGCCTTCACCCTTCTTGTTAAGTGTGCAGATATTGTCGTTGGTGATACGAAAGCTAGCATTTAAACATTGTTTTTGATCAATCACGCTCAACTCGATGTGTTGCAGTTCATTCGGGGACTCTCCTGGGTACTTAACATGATTAAAGTCATGGTACACGTATACGTTGTTATGCCCGTTATTACGTTGTTATGTTTATTTATATGAAATGAGAAAAAAAATGCAATTTAAATAGGTATAAGAACACATATATAAAAGTTATTTGATACGAACATTGTGAAACACTTACGCTGGTGGTTCCCCAACCAGATAATATAGCCGGGTAATCAATTTTACTGAAGTTTTCATTCGGTAATGAAATGGGTTGCACTTTGTCTCCGAAAACGATATCCTTGGACATTCTAATCAATCCAATATCGTTTCTGATCAACGCAGAACTGTATCTTGGGTGAACAATTACTTTTTCGGACTGATACATGTCACCGCCCTTGTCCAAAGTGTTGGTACCAAGAGCAACGGTTATTCCAGTATTATTGAAGCTAAAAGAATACCATTGTAATCATGAAGGAAGACAAAATACGGAGAGCTATATTTAATGGATATAATTGCTGCATCAACCTTGTTAAGCAGTGAGCTGCTGTCAATATCCATCGCTTGTTCAACACGGATCCACCGCAAAAATGGCGACTTTTATAACGGAGGGAAGCTTGATAAGGGTACTGTCCCTCTTCAGCAGCTGAACCACCGACGATTTTTGTAATTTCATTTATAGTTGCCGCTGTATTTGCCAAGTTTCAATGATATAATATATTATTTAATAACAATGATTAATCAGTGATTAAAATAAATACAGGATGAAATAATTACCGTGTGCTTCAAACACTGCGACAATGGCGAAAATGTAGATGGACCAAAACATGGTTGGACACCTGATTGTTCGTAGTAGTAACGTTCACGAGTGAAGTATTAATCTGACATCCTCGAGACATTCGAAGGGTATTTATACCTAGTACCTTCTTAATGCTCATGGGAATTAAACATACACCTGGACACTATTTAAATTTGGGTCAGATATTACCCCACAAAAAACCTTGTTCTTATGTATCTCACGTGCGCCATGATAGGACCTAAGAAAAACCGTGACCGACATGTACTCTTATCGTTTAAGAGAAAAACGATACTAGACTAACAATTTACGCGCTTGTACTTGACTATCGTCGTAATGCTAATGCGTCTCTAACGAGATCACATTGAAAAATATCGAAGAATATTGAAACATTCTGAAATCATGACTTTCAAAGAATGTTAGGCGCCTGGGTTTAAAAATATATAAATGATTGTTTGATCTACCCGTTTCGCGTCGAATCAATGACTCGAATGAGATTATTCGGGAGGGGTCTCATTAAACGAGAGCGCAGGACAATTTAAAAAGACACAAAGCTACACAATTTATTCCATTATGACATGACTCACCCTGATTATGTCCCATTCAGAGACGGTGGCTGGGTGATTGGCCTCATTCAAATTGTATAGCAGTGGCAAGGGTCTAATTCTGGCGTCATACTTGAACGCACTGGCGCTTTCTGATATTGCTCTTAAATATCGCTGTTAACATTCGGCTGGGACAATTTATTCGTGCATCGTGTCGAACATAAAGGGGCATAAATTCTTTTGAGTGGAAGATAGGAACTTAATTAATTTGCTGTATATATCAAAACATAATTATACAATTTTTAATGTACAAATCTTTGCGATATGTTAGACCCAATGTTTCTCTTTTAGACAAAACTTTTCATGTTGTTTAATTAAGAATATCAATCGAATAGAACTTGAAGCGGTGGTACTTCTTTCCTGAAAGGAGCGAGAGAGGGAGACGAGCATCGGTGGACAGGATAAGAAAATAACACGGACCGTACAACTTGAACTTTCTTTATTTAAATGAATCAGAGGCAATATGAACCGGCGATGGCGCGTTACTTGTACAAAGTCAAAGTCAATTTCGTTGCATGTTCTTTCCCTCTGTTGGTTCACGCGCGAAATATCAACACAATTATCTGAAGAAATGCGAACTACTGCGTGTTATTCTAATTAATCAGAAACTTGGACGATGACAAGCTTACGAGTTTCGCAACTGCTCATACTCCCCGATGCCGTGTGTACGTATAAAATATTCATGTTCTCACAACCAGAAGTTAATAGTCAGGATAGTTACCGCTCCTCCTATGCAGTACAGTAAATAAATAAACATAGAAAGAAAGGGCGAAGGAAACAAAAAAAAAGAAAACGCGCTCATAATTAATCTCTTATCTTCGCTCATTCGATCCGCATCGGTCATTAACTAACATTTAACGTATAAATCTTCCGTACCCTCATATAAGTATTTTTTTTTTATTGTTTACAAAAGCTACTGTTTCAGTATCACTTGCCGTTGGCCACGCTCTAATGCACGTTTGTTGTTTTTTATCACTAATATTATTATTTCTTTTTCTTTTTTTTAAGTAATCGTGTGAAAGAAAACGCGCGACGTACGTGAATGTGTGTGTACATGTGTGTGTATGTGTGTGACAGAATAATTTCAAAATCGCGTGGATCGTTGGCTCATTTCTTATCTTGTGTATGCTTAACGGATACATATATATGTATATATATTATATATTAAAATTATTCACCTTGTACCGTATCGAACCGATAATGTTTTGTGATTGTCTAATATTCTGGATAACTATATAATATATAGAAACTATCCTTTATAATTCGTATGGAGTTCCACATCAGTTGCACGGTAGAGTCGAACGAGTATTTTCGTTTCAGTGTATTTTCCCGTAACACCCGTTACACGCATAGCATAACATCGACAGTACTAAAAATATAAACACTTCTTTCTTCTCTTTTTTTTTCGTTTAAACATTAAATCAATACAATTACAGTTTAGCCGCAGAATGTACGTACAAAATCAAATGCCAGCACCCCATTAAAAAACGACAGAGTTTTCCTTTCAACAATGGTCACGTGTGCCTTAAAATCTTCTATACCGTTCGAACGTAAATGAAAATACTATAGAATGATTTTTTAATGTGAATGGAAATGATCGCGAAAGTACAGTTTTACTCGGAACATTTTTCGCTTGCGATGTATATGCATTTATAATTCTCAGTTAAGTGAACGTTTTAGATCACGTGCTAAACGTATGTTTTTCGTATATTACGAAACATAAAATTGAAATTTATACAATTCTTGACAATACTTTTCGTTGACCAGCTTCATGTTTTCTTTGTATTCTTTTACGTTTATGAAACATTTGAGAACGTCCAAAATACTTTCACAAATAATACACATTTTAAATGCAAGTTTAACCAAACATTCGTCTACTCTAAGCAATTGAAACATTAACAATGCTCGGATTAGTCAAGATAAATAAATAAAAAATATGTATTTATGCGAATTTATTCATAGACTCTTATAGAGATTTATATGTATTAACAAATTCATTTGATGTAAATGCCGTAGAAAATATATGCATATAGATGTTTAATACCCAAAGGATTGCAAATTAATTTACGACGTCTGTAACTTAAAGTCATAATATCACATGGTGCTGCCATCTAATATTGTAACTGCAGAAATGTGTACAGAAAGATGGCTGGTTTGTAATCTAGGCCATAGAACTCCGTCACTTATTAGCTATGAAATATTTCAATATATTATTCGGTTTTGGTTTACTAGTCGTTGGCCATGAACGTGTGACTTCTCTTTGTATGTCAATAGGTAAAGACTTAAGAACCGCTGCATCAATTTTAGGGGACAATTGCATAGGTGACGAAGGACTGAGTCTTAGATCCGCCATTTCGTTGCTCGGAGATTCTCTGCGTCCACTCAACCATACTTCTAATCTAGTCTTCTTCGGTAGAGGCTCTATTTCACTTAATAGATCATCATCTGCACACTGACTGGCAGCTCCTACTGTCTTAGAAATAGGAGATGAGGTGGTACTCATTGCAGAACCATCATTGCTGTCTTGGTTTACACTCATTGGCGATCCAAGACTGACATCAGAAATACCTTCTTCAGAACTAATGTCCAAAACAGATTGGACAGCAACTTGTTTTCGTAAGAAAGACGTAATACTATTTTTTCCAGAAGATCTTTCTTCGAACTTTGTAAAAGCAACTCCCAAAAGAGTTAAATGGAATGGTTTAGAGACATCAACAGTACGGTGAAAAAGTTTCATTGCTAGTGTCAGCATTTTAGCATGATCATAGACACCAGATTTTGTGGAAGGCAACAAATGTTTTGGTAGAGCACATTGTCGAGTTTCTCGTTTACCTGAAGCTGGTTTATTGAAATCATGCTTCCTTACTGTTATTCTCATAGCAATGGGAATTCTTCCATCCTCCATGGCTAACTCTGTCAATCTTCTTAAAAGTGCTCCAAACCTTGATTCTACTTCAGCTACCAAAGAAACGCTTTTAAAACCATCCTCTAAGCCTATAGATTGCTTCTTCCCAGTTGGCTTTACAATAGTTTCATCAATACCTTCAGCGTTATCTTTCAATTTTCTAGCTAAGTCAATCCCAATTTTGATCTCTAAAGATTCCAGAGATGTTTTACGCAAATCTTCCACTGTTTTAATGTTGTTTGACATTAGTAGCTGTGTAGTCTTCTGACCAACACCTGGTATTTTCGATACAGATCCCATTGTAGATAACATCATTGGTCCACTGCATGGAAAGATTAGCGTTTGTTGATTTGGCTTATGTAATGATCCAACTAATTTCGCAAGAAGCTTATTGTGTGCTACTCCAGCACTACATGTGACGTGCAATTCCTTGTAAATCCGTTTTCTTATTTCTGCTGCTATCTTGGAAGCAATAATCAAACGAGTATGGCAACCACATGGACATTCTTCTTCTGATGTGCCAAATACTTCGCCAACTGGATTCTGATCCTCCATAGAAATGTTTATATTCGATTCAGAATCATTTCCAGAATTCATACATTTCTGCACAAGAGATGTAACATCCATAAAATTATCATCAAAGCCTAATCGTTCTACTAAAGGAGTAAACTGATGTAATATATCTAATATTTTGGCAGAAAAGTGACGATAGTTTGTTAGATCTTCTCCATTTACCAGAGCCAGACCTGGACATAATTGTAAAGCTTCCTGAACGGGCATGCATTTTTTAATTCCATATTCTCTTGCCAAATAGTTGCTTGTTACCACTATATTTTTTTGTTTTACTCCCAATGGTTTGCCTTCTAATTCTGGATGCCTCAGCATCTCCACTTGGGCATAAAAGCAATCAACATCTATATGAATTATAGTTCTTGGATGTCGTATAATTGTATCAAAATCAATGGAATCCATTGATGTCAGTTTATAAATAATGTAGCACAATATTATACATAAAATCTTTATTATACAAGTTGTTTCATTCAATGTTTTAACATTATAATCTGCAACAATAATAATATACAATTAATAATGCATTTAAAAAGTACAACGAAATATTTATATAAAAACATTCCTAATACTTCAATTTGTTTAGTCAAATTTATTACCTTTCTAAAGAATTGTTTTATTCAAGGATGGACTATTACAAGAATCATTTAAATTATACAAAGTATAATTCTTTTCAGTGCATTAACAGACTTTAATAATGATATTCTTAAATCGTGCGTGTATAGCTATATACTTGTTGATATGCTTAATTTTAAATATGTATCTAGAAAATAGGTTAAGTTATATACACATACAAAATGTACAAATATACTGATTTTTAATTACATGCAACAATTTACAATCATATAATTGACTATTATCATTTTCTTTTTTTGATTGAATAAAACTAATACATAGTTATAAATTATATCTTTTCCTTATAAAGTATTCGAACTTTCTCCAGATTAAAAAGTAATGTTACCATTATTTAACACTCATTCAGGTAGTTTATTGCCATAAAATCATGCAAAATATTAAAGCACAGATGAATTTATATTCTTCAGGAATCCGTTAGGTCATTTAATAGATAATAAAAATGTAGCCATAACTATTAAAAACACTAATATTTCACTTGGGAAATCCGCGCCAACACTTTATAAGTTTCATCGAAGCTACGTGCTTTTTATGACTAACGAGTTTCTCTGGTACCACAAAACAAAATTATCGTAAAAACTAAACAAAGTCTTGTTTATAAAGTGTAATACGACTAATTTATTATTCACATGGTAGCCATGTTTTTAAATTGTCATAGATATCTTCATATATACATATTTATAATTGCATTCTAAATTTTTGTAAAACTAATGTTTTAAGATATATGAACACATAGTTATTTCATGACACTAACATATTTTTCCACCAAAAGATAACATAATGGTTTATTTTTATGATATTTTCATAATAGTGATCTAATAATGTTTATAGTTGCATTGAGAAGTCACTGAACGGGAAAAAGATATTAATCTAAAATATGTTATTTCGTCTAAATATAATCCAATCATTTAATTGGACACCTAGGGAAATTATACGATTCATATAGTGAAGATAAATTATTATCTAATCCTGTAAAGCTAAAACCACTGTAAAGTATTATAGGTTTTATGTTGCATTGTGTATTCGTGTTTTCAATGTACGACAGTGATTCATTATAATAATATGCGTTAAAATGCAAATTTATTGTAATATTTAAACACCACTTTATACTTTTAAAAGTGAATACTCCAATTACAAATTGTATAGTATTCATATATTTGTAACATGGTTCTCTTAGTTGTAGTAAACTATAAATTGTTTAACAGGATGCGTGCAATCTAGTAGAATGAATGAAACATAACCAGTATGTGCATATAAAGATTTTCCTTATTGTATAAATTTATCAAAACGGTGAAAAAGATTGAAAGAATTTAAATGAACAACCTTAATGTAAGATGTGAGTATCTCATTTAACGCATTTTTTTGAAAAACAAACATCACATGCTAAAGAACTTATTCCATTTCTTTAAATTTATTGAATTATAAATTAAGCTACAAATCCAGTGCTGGCAGCCATCTTGGAAAATCTCTTTTCGCATTTCGAACGAACGAAGTGTCCAATATCGATATTTGCTTCGTCTTATGCTGTCGAACAGAAAATTTTACCGAAGAATTGAGCTTTTCAAAGAAAGCCATTTTTTCACAGCGATTCCAAAATTAAAATACAAAAATCAATCTCGCGCCATTAAACAGTATTATTTAATAGTTTCGTTTAAAAGCAAGAAAAATATAGAGACGAGTTGTGACACAAACAACTCGCATAAGAAACGGGTAGGAGATTTTTTCTGTTGAAAGTTGGAAATAATATAGGCAAAACGGCTTCGCAAAAAAAATCGTCTAAGAAGATGGCGGAGACCAAAGAATTAGAGGTGAGTGAAGTATTAAAAGTGGTGCAGTGCAGGTAGATTCCGTGTGAAATTTTAGAGAAAAGTCGGCAGGACTGCGTTGTGAATTTGTCGTGGTTATATCCGGGTTATCAGCGATTTATGATTCGCGTCAGTGAATTGTATAAACAGACGTTAATACACTGCCGTACAGGTATACACTGTTGGTGTAATGATTGTTTTCTTTTGTCAGTGAAATATTACAGTTAATTAGCAAAATCGTTTTCTTTCGTTATATTGTATTGGTAATCATGTTCTATCTGCCACATAATGCTTCGAAAGACAAACAATATCTTCGTGAACATAGGTAACCTTAACTTTTACCTCGTTTCATTTAAAACATTTTGAAATGTTTTTATCATTATTTCGACTCCATTTTGTAAATAAAATATCATTTAAATCTTAACTGTTTGACTATACGTGTATTGTACAAAACAAAATATTGATTTTAATTGTAAAAATAAAATGTATTTTAATATTTTTTACATTTGTCCTAATATAATGTGGGTATTGGTGAAAGAAATTTAATATTGATTTTTGTAGAATAGAAAACTTGAAGTATGATTTTTATGCCTGGTATTTTAAATTTGATTTTATATTTATATACTTTGATGCAATGTAAACAAACAATATTTATCAGTTGTTTATGTAAAACTAGCAATTTATTTAGAACATTAGTTCTTCTGTTGAAGATTCAATTATTTTTTTGTATTGAGGTAAAAATTTTAGGAAAATAGTATGTACAGTATTTGAATACATAAATATTTTAATTTTGTGATTACAGAATATGGTATTGAGTTTTCGAGTATCTGAACTTCAGATGCTTCTTGGTTTTGCTGGTAGAAATAAATCCGGTAGAAAAACAGAGTTACAAACACGTGCACTAGAATTGTTACGTTTGAGATCCCATCCTGTACAACTCAAAATACGTGAACTATATAAAACCATACAGTGAGTATAATATCAATGTGAATAAAAGTATACATTCAAAATTTTGTTACTTTCTATGAATTATTATTGTTATTTAATGAATATTTAAATATTTCATTTGAACTATATTTGTTCTTTTATATGTACTATGGCATACTATTATACTTTAAGTATTATAAGTATCAAGGATACTTAATATAAAGTGTCATAATTAGTTGTTTGTTTCAACGTTTTGTTTAGAGCTGATCAATTGGCTACACATCAAATGTACGGTCAAACAGGTGGTTCTGGGGAACCACAAATTGATCAGAACATGCATTCCAGAAATTATTATACAAGGTAAATCTATTTTACCCCCAACCACATAATGAAATTAATAATTATATTTAATAGTATTGTCATTTTGTAATTAACACAAAGGCAAGCTATCAGTCAACAGCAACAGTCACAATCCTCGGTTCCTAGTGGAAAAGAACTTCCACCAGCACCAGCACATCAAGCATCACTACCAGCACCCAGAACCAATCCAGTTTATCAAACCACAGGATATACTAGTGTAACACCACAAGTTAGTTGAAGAACAGAATGATAAATTAGAAACTCATATTAATTAAGTTACATAATATTTAATATTTCAGCAAACAACAAGTGCTGCATATAATCCATATCCATATCCCCCAAAAGTTTTACCATCTCCATTACAAATACAGCCTAGAAGTCAGTATCCTGTTCATCCAGATGTTAAACTTAAAAAACTTCCCTTTTATGACCTGTTAGCTGAATTACTGAAACCGTCTAGTTTGATGCCTCAAGGATCTATGAGACTTCAGGAGAACACATTCATGTTCCACTTAACTCCACAGCAATCGACAGATATAGCCAGTTCACGAGATTGTCGTGCAGGAAGTAAAATGGATTATAGCGTACAGGTACTGTTAGTTACATTACTTCTAAATAATATGAAAGCATTACTTTGTAATTTTTGTGACTGTTTCAAAATTTATTCTTTGCAGGTACAAATGCGATTCTGTTTACAAGAAACGTCATGTGAACAAGAAGATTGCTTTCCACCTAGTATTGCAGTGAAAGTAAATGGGAAATTGTGTCCTTTACCTGTGAGTAAATAGATAATGACCTTGAAATAGTTATGTAAAACATAATATAACATACAATAGTCAATTATACTCTTTTATATCTTGCAGAATCCAATACCCACAAACAAACCAGGAGTAGAACCAAAGAGGCCGCCACGGCCTGTCCAAATTAGTGCTTTAGTTAAGTTATCTCCTACTGTAGCAAATCAAATTCATGTAACATGGTCGGCTGACTACGGAAGACGATACGCAATTGCGATATACCTAGTTAGGAAACTTTCAAGTGCAGAGTTATTATCACGGTTAAAAAGTAGAGGTGTGCGACACTCGGATTACACAAGAGGTTTAAGTAAGTAATCGCGGCTCATCTTCAGAAACTTGTCAACTGTTGAAAACGACTGTTACGAGATTGTTTTCTTCTGTAGTTAAAGAAAAACTTAATGAGGATGCAGACAGCGAAATAGCAACAACATCACTGAGAGTATCATTAGCATGTCCACTAGGAAAGATGCGAATGTGTACACCGTGTCGTGCTTCAACGTGTTCACACTTACAATGTTTTGATGCATCATTATTTCTACAAATGAATGAAAGGAAGCCTACATGGACTTGTCCGGTTTGTGATAAACCGGCGTTGTATGATAATCTTGTAATCGATGGATATTTTCAAGAAGTTCTAAATTCCAAGAAATTACTGCCGGATGTAAACGAAATTCAGTTGTTGCAAGACGGCTCGTGGGAGAACTTAGTACTGAAGAAAGAAAAAGATAAAGATAAGAGTGAAACGAAAGTGGTTACGAATTTGCAAGACCGTAAGATCGATGTGGATACAGTAGATCTTGGTGAGATATCTTATTTCATCACGCATACATATACATATAAATATGCTTGTAGCAAGTTTCTATTAAAGGCTTTGTTTGTTCTATATAATACACGACGCTTTATTTTTTATTTTTGTGTAAAATACTGTTATGTAATTGTTTAGATGAAAGCAATCCCGCACCTCCAAAGGAAAAGAAACGTGCAGTTGTTATTGATTTAATATCAGACAGTGATGACGACGACGAAAATTCTACACCCACTCAGAGTACAAAGAAACTAGCTAGTGGTACATCCTCGCCAAAAAAATCACAAACCAGCTCTATTAGCAGTACTAGTGATTCGCCAGAATTGATGATAATTGACTTAGAATAAAGAATTTTTTTTATATTTACCTCTATTAATAATATTGCCAAACTTTTAATAATTATACGAGTCGTATACAGAACAACAAGAAACCAAAAGTTCATTAGTTCTGTGACTATTGAAGTAAAGCATTATAATAAGGATTAATATAAGTGTATTCATGGTGTTTTTACTTTTGGTACTATCAAAAAATTAGGCAAAAAATGAACAAGAGAATGTGTTAATTTTTTCAATTGCATCAAGTAAGCATTCCATTGCACTATTGTGTTCTTAAAAAAGTAAAATGACAAACTTTAGACATTAATGGAGATGCTTAAAGAGTAGATATTTTAATACATTTTCCCACTATTGTAGGAAGATCATTATGTGGTATGAATCAAGAGAATAAAATAATTTTTTACTTTATAGCTTAAGCATTTTATTAACCTTGACATTAGATATGAGGTGTTATTTCATGTGATTAAATTTAAATATCCCTTTTTCTCCGAAATGTTGAACCTTTATTGCGTTCTTTTAGTTGATCAGGGTTAATAAAATTGCTTAGTCTACATTTATTACAGATTTTTCATTTCTTATAAAAGCAACATCGTATTAAGGAATAAAATAGGAAAAGTCGATACAAATATCATGTTAACGTTGTAACAAATTTGCATCGTTGTTTCGTATATGTTAATCTGGAGTTCGATGGGTTTTAGTTGTTTACTCTTCTGGTAAGATATAGTCTATGTTTGGATACATATAATTGCGAAAAGATATTCCAGAGAGTTGTTGGTCCACAGGTTCTCTTGTATCATATAAACTAGGTGCTTGGAATATTATACCAAGCGTTCCTCCGATACATGCTAGTGTAAAAACCCAAAGAAATAGTCTGTCCAATACCATGGCCACGAATTTCCAATCTTCTATAACCTGGAAATGTAAAAAAAGAGATTTTACAATAATTTCAATGTAAAAGTTATGGACTTAGTTATTAGAGATTTATAAATGCTTATTTGTTGATATTAAGTTTCTCGTTAGCGAACGAGTATCAAAAGTAAAACAACTGAATGCAGGACAAAATTATGTAATGATATCACTCACTTCGTTATCTTTGTCTGCATCTTTAATGTGTTGAGCAATAAAACGCACACCCTTCAGGGCTGATATGACGTCCGGAGACAAGTGTCTTGGCATTGTATTTTCACTATCAGTAACTGTAATTACATTTCATTATTATCGCATTAATTTTACCTATAGCATCGCATGACATTGTTTAATGGTGTACCCGTGCCACGTTATATGATTTGTGAGCTACGAGAATAGCGTTAACTATCATAAGCATTTATTTATGTTCATTGTTGTCACCTGAACACGCGCTGTACCTCTGAGAAACAAGATACTTTGAATTTATAGAATTATTTGTAACAGCTCTTATGAACCACGAGCAGTGTCGTGGTTTGATCAAGTTGGTAAATAAACGTTTTTACACAGAATAACGGAGACTTTACCTGATGCGTGCGGGAAATGCCGGGCGTCGTCTTCTCTTATATTTTTGTATTGAGAGGTGACACTTTCGAATCCGTCCGGACTTCCTTTTAATTCCAGCGGGTAGTCGCTGACACTACCATGAAAATTACAAATTTTGGATCTTGAAGATTAGTTCCCTAGCGAATCGGCAGCTAAAATGCTTACCTAAAATCGATTTCGTTAGTGTACCCGCTGTCCATATATGTGTCATCGTACTCTGGAGTCGAATACGGCGTTCGACGCATCATCAGGATCCGTGGCATCCAATTTAAAAATACTTGTCTGACCCATGATGACATACTGTGCGTGGATGGGGATCTATTAAAAGAAGAAATATCGTAATTTTGCGTAGGACTTAATTCAAAAAGGCTTGGTTGAATGATGTGAAAAGTAAGTCAAAGCGTTGTAATTAATTCTAAATCTAAAGCAGTTAAAGCTTGGAAGCTTGTGGGACCAAAAATTGCTTGATGAAATGTCCAAATTAAAACAAGATGATTTAGAGACGTTTTGGCAGTAGAAACAGACATATTTAGTCAGCCAGCTTATGCCAATCCTTAGCTAAGGATTTGAGAACTATGAGATAATCGACTCTTAGAATTCGTTAGTTTCAAAATGCAAACTGATACTATTGGAAATCTTAGTTACCGAAAATGAACGTTTAAAACGCATACAGTGATTGATATTGACAGAGTGACCAAAATCATAGTGAACAACAAGTATTTTCCTAGAAGTGGTATGGCCAACGATGTCGGTGGTATAATTTCGGCTAGTAGTAAAAAGAACACCGTGAGCGAGAGGAGAATCGAAGAACACAGCGATACCTGTGAAGAATAAATATTTAATGAGAATGTATAAAAAAATTTGCTTACTGTTATTTCCGAAAATATTCACTCACTTTCTCGCCTGAGTCGCTTGGTAGATAGAAAACAAGCACAGTGAGGAACGTGATGCCTACGCAGGGAATTATCAAGTTGACCGTGTAGAATAATGTCTTTCTGCGCATTGTGATGTTGAATGTGATATCTGTGTAGCGTATAAAAGAACATTTATATTGTTATGTAATTACGCGTCTTTAAGTTTGGATCTAAGAAAAAGTATGTAGTTCTATCTAAAAAAAATACGGAACATTTGGAAGGACTTTAAAGGATACTTTAGGTTGACACTAAAATGTCCGATCATCTATTCAAATTAAAAAGTCTGTAACTTATATTCTAATCCGGTGGTCCATCAACCGAAGACCGCCTCACCAGAATACGGTTCCGTGCAGCATGGATAATATTCCTCGTTTCTGGACGCTGGAACTTCAAGAATGTCCCATTCTACTGACAAGTAGAAGTCGCTCAGATCGATCCCTCTCTCCACCAAGTTGCTGCCAGGTTCTTGTTTCATGTGTTTCAGATCTACCTGTTGGCAAATGTCTTTACAAAGCATCTTTTTCGGAATACAGTATTAATGTTAATTACTTGTACTCTTAAAACGAATTGTTTTGGATACATTTATTTATGAGAATCGTTAATCGTTGAAATAAAATTGTTGGAGTTTTAACCTGTGCGCCGTTGTATGTCCAAGAACCGAATTTCATAATGCACGATTGCTCGTCGAACGGGAAGTATTCGACGTTAATCTCGCAGGATGATTTGTAGATTGCTGGAGGTTTCCAAAATACTTCGCCATTGTACTTCAAGGTTGCTTTTGTCATGAGCGTTACTTCGTAATTGCCGTCGGCGCTGTGAAATAATTCAATTGTTAAAATCAAAATTTCAGCATAATGTAACTTTTATTTTAACTTTTGATCTATGACAATTCTTAAATAAAGGAAACAATTAACATCTAACTCTGTCTTGTTTAACGAAGTTTTTAAAAATATAACTTTACATAAATGTTTATAATTCTAAATTAGTCTAGTTTGTTATATACAAACTTTATAAAATTAGAATATTTACAATGCTTTGATAGAATATTTCACCGCTATTTACTTGTTGTATAACACGATGTCTGGGAGCCAAATGTTTTCGGAAGGCACGTAAAGCATTTCCACGCCACCGTATTCCTCTGGATCCCATCGTAATTTATAATCGACCCATTTCTGTTAAATAAATATACATTAACATTTTATCTATAAATTATATTACAAACGAAAATTGTACGAATATTTAATGAATAGTTCCGTTAAGTAGATTATACCTGTTCCACCCAGACGTTCGTGGTCATCACTTGATTTTTCAAGTTCTATAAATTAAAATAATATTAACCGCAATGAATTTGTCATAATTTAGACAAAGAAAGAATAAAACAAATGTGTCTTCACCATTTCAATTAATTGCGATAATTTTAGGCCGAGATAAACCGTCAACGTTTCGGTGTTATTGATAACAGGGCGGATGAGTCTGTTATAATTGGATAGCAAGTCATCGTAAAGCCTCTTCGTATCAGGGTTTGCTTCGTAAGTTTTTGTGCCCGCTGCCCCTACAATAAAAAAACCCAAGTTTCTTAAAAGAATTGTCAAATGCGACATTTCAAAGAACAACAAAAGATCCGTGTCAGTGGAACAACACACCCTGCAAGTGTTACCTATAAAATCAAATCAAAGTTGAACGACCGAATGATAAAAATAATACATTTACAATATCATACAATAATAAACTTACCATATACGATGCTGATGTAATTTAAAAATACACCGAGCACAGATATTCGCATTTTAAGCCCGACTATTTACAAATCTGCGTAGGGGCGAGATGGTTGCGACCACTCCCAACAGAGAATTTACGCGTGTTCACCTACTGACGCCACACACCACAGTTCCGCGACTTGACATTATTACATCGGAAGGGTTTTCAAAGCGAAAAAATTTGTTCTTTGACGGAGAACAGCGGAAAAACGCGATTAGTGAAATACGAGCGTTCTGCATCCCACTGGACCAAAATCGATATCCGAAGTTAGCGCCATCGTGCACACTGCGGTTCACGTTTCATGGTGTTCCCTTTATCATTAAGCCGTAAACGCATGCGTCCGTCTTGAGCGGGCAGTTAAATTTTCAAATTATTCCGTTATTCCGATAAATGATGCACGCCCTCTGTTTCCATGGACTCACGATGCCTGTAAATTAATATCCTGGAGGGATTTGAATCGACAAAAATGAATTTAAAGTATCTTTATAGCGAATTAAATATAATATTTTAATGTTTTTTCTTTTATGACACGATGAGAGTGCTATTATCGATTAGTGTGAAGCAGTTTTTTACAGGGTGCATATGACACTGTACCGACATCCAGATGTTCATTCTTATCAGCTGGCGCACTCTGTAGTACTTTCCTACAACATTGTAGACTTGCAACCTTATAATTACCCCTGAAATTTATATTAAAGATATTGTTGAACGCAGAAGATAAATCATACGAATTATGGCAAAGATTTTTTGGTTATTATTGAAAAGTTGATAGTGGAGCTCGTTATACTAGCATTGCGACGATCTTATTCAATATGGAGGGTAGTTATTGTCTATTCAAGAATACTTTCCATTCAAATCTATATTTCAAAAGAGAGAAATGGAAGACGATTTTGTATAACTTTCAGACATTCGAAGAAAATTATTGATTTTTCCCACTTTCGATTTGAATTATATTCAAACTTATTATCATAGTGATTTTACCTAAACTGATTAAACATACCAAGAACTTTAGCTATCATTCGGAACTCAACTAACTCAATCCGTTCCTAATATAATTTCCACTTATTTGAAACAAGAATACACAAGCACCCAATAAACGTTCAAAAACTATATTCCAGACACATTCAGTTTCGCTTCAGAATGATCCCCTTGCGCCATCAATAAACAGCGTTTCAAAGGTGTTTCTCCCAATGAACAGGTCAGGACGTCCGCGCGTTAGGTCAATGTAACGCGTTCATGTAGCGTCGTAATTATGTCAAACGAGTAACGGTGAAGGGGGGTGGTGTGCAGATGGTGTGCGGTGAAAGGCACACGGAACAGTTTGTATTCGAGGGCACCCTTGGAATGGAGATATATCCCGTCCGAAAAGTGGTGTCGGTATTGTAACAGTTTCCGCGGAGCGATCGATCCACGCGGTGCCACTGCGTACGATTATCGATCAACGATACGTAAACAGAGGGTGGTTACGCGGCGCACACGCGTCGGCCACTTAGTGTATGTTTGTTTAGTACCTTTTACGGCTATATTGGCGCGGGGCGATGTGTTAGGTCGCGAAGGAGCCAGGAGTGTCTGGCGCTCGACTGGCTGGGGGTTGGTTGCCGCGGCGCGGCGCCGCGCTTCGAGAGGGTCATTTATAACTGTTATCGCGAGACTTACTAGCCCACTTACTACCCTCCGTTGTCTGTTCGCCGCGCAGCACTTCTATTCTGCTCTAAGAAACGCTGGGCAAGCTGGTCATTCTGTCACCTTTTTTTTTTTTTCCTATCCGGTTGTCCTGTATCGCCCCGCAGACAACCCTTTGAGTAATGACGCCCCCGAAACCGATACATTCCGTGTTTTCGCATCGGAACGGTGCGGTATTGCGACATTGGCGCCGAATGAGAAGAATCCGGGGAACTCGCCGACTACCGGTCACTTTCTACGGGAGCGTATTTTATGTTTGACAAGCAGTGATGGTATGTGTTTTATAGGTAATGATTTATATTGCGTTTTAAGCACCCTTTTTTTCTGAACTTTTTTGGATTTCCCTTTGGGAGTTTATAGATGAATTATTTGAGCCTTTGGTCTAGAAATCAGGATGATTTATGTTATGTTATGTTATGTTATGATATGTTATGTGTTATGTTATGTTATATTATGTTATGTAACGGTTAAAGCTATGTAACACTAGAAAAACATAATATAACAAATATTTTGATTTCAATCGGTGATGATTATTTAATACTAACTCTTTCTGAGTTATTCACTGTTCTTGTTTTTTGTTATGATTCCATAGGTCCTTCTTCTTTTTTCAATTTTCCTTAGGCAATCCATAGCTTCCGTCCTTCCTGTCTCTTTGGGAGGTATAAAAACGAAACTAGGTTTTTAAAGGAAAAAAATGTCTTTACAAATTTATACTCATAATCTGTGATTTTGTTTACGAAATGGATTTTGTACAATAAAATCTTCCCGATGTTCCTTACTGAGTTCTAAGTATATAATGGCGTCGAATTGAGAACAGAATGTAACAGTTTGCTCTCGAAAATCCCTTTATGTTACGGAGCTATGATTATTCACCGACTGAGGCAGCATTGTTGCCTCATAAGAATACACGTTCCCTTATCATCATCCTCGATACATATTCGAGAGTGCAGTTCATAGTTGTTAAACCGCAGAGGCCGGGGTTAGTATTTTACGTACAACTTGTAATTGTCGCGACGTCAATTACAATTCTGTTTTCATTAGCTTTGCGACTTGTAACTGTAATCGCCGTATACATAGTTCTAATCCTTTGTCCTCGCAAAGCCACTTTGAGCGGCGAACTGACTCAACTGAATGCGAACTTTGGACATACTATGTTTACAGACGGTAATATAGCGGCATTACATAAATCTACCTGATAACTATGGATAAACTTTCATGTTTAATCCTATAATTAGCGCGGATTTTATCATGGAATAACAATAATAATCTGAAGTACACCAAGTGCAACTGTATACTCTGCGAATTGTTTCTACTTGGTTTCAACCGTTCAACGGTCTTCTATACTCATTGTCGTGCCAACCATAAAACACGAGAATCTACAAAATTACACATTGTGACGTCCCACACAATTACAAACCGATTTAACGATTTCGGGAACAACGTTCACAAGATTGCTCGTGATAACTGTAACGGCACGCAAAAGCCACCGTTGTTCAATAAATTAACATTATTTCGACACTGATTACACGCAGTGCACACACGGTGCTCGATAATAGCAGCAGATGTTGAAACCCGTTGCGCGAAAACTCGTAACCCGCCGACGCGATCGAAGCGAATTTTATTTATCGCGGTGCGAGACACTGTCGCGACAAGCGTTACAAGCGACGTTTTGTCGTTATCGTGCGCATTACTCTTCTCGTTTTTGTTCCGTCGGTCATACGGGGATAGCAGCACTTAATCCTAATATGGAAATATGTCGGCTGATCCGCAGGCCGACGATTAATGCGAATGAATCGATTTTTAGCGTGGGGGTGCCACGGTAGCCGCCAAATCCTGGAAGCCACGCCAAGTGGCGGAAACACGGGAATTCCATCTGGATTTACTAAGATCAGTGCCATTTAATGTGGAGCTCGATAAATCCCTTAAAAGCTGGCGGCCCGCAAGAAGACGGGGCATTACAATTTTCTAGGAAGGAGAACGGCAGACGTCTAGAGAAGACGCAGACAAATCTGCAAATGCGAGGCTTCAGGTGCCAAATGCTTTCGTCGTATAATGTGAGTAACTGCTTCGCCTGCTTTCCATTCAGCGTTGATCACGATCTATGGGGGATGTTAAAGGGACTCGAAGGATACAGAGTGTCATCGCGGTCTCGTCTTTCAGGCGATGCCATTTTGGGAGCCGTTGCAGTATTTTAGCTAGGTTATATCTAGATTCCTCATTAGTTAACGTAGATCATTAAACTAGAATTGTTTTTACAATTCTAAATCTTTTAAAACTTACCCTTAAATACACCATTATATTAAAACACTAAAATCAATATAATCAAAACTAAATAGACATTTGATTACCCGAGTATTTGTCGTCTTAATTTTCCATATTTGGTGATCAACCAACTATTCAACACGAATGATCAAATTACTGTGCCAGTTTGTAATGCACTCTCCCAAAAGAATAGCAACAACCGACGTGTCAAATCCAATTTCAGTTTCGGGTTGAATCATGTGTTCCCCGGTATTAGTTAGTGGGGATCCCCTTGCAGTCAATCTTGGTCGTCTCAGGACCGACGCCCACAGGCGTAGACTGTCCTGGCGCGATGCAACTGTTAAACGTCGTTGCTTGCTTATGATTTCCATAATTCCACATACTTCGTACGTAGCTGGGCTCTAAAGAGCCAATATCGAGCAAAGTAGGTGTGTACTTTAATTACTAGAGATAATTACGTCGTCACCGGGTTCGGTGAGGGATGGAGGTTTACTATGATAACAGAGTATCCAATATCCTGCTGAGTTACGTACCGAGCACGGCGCAGCGTAGTCGATGTGCATGTATTCCGCACGTACGCATCCTATTCCCTTTACTCGCCCCCGCGCGTATACCCCTAGATGTATTTACCGGTGCATGCACGCCAGCACATGCCAGGGCGGTCGCGTTTGACCTCCATCCGTTATTAATATAATTATCCTTCCGATTATTGTCTTACGGTTGCTGCATTTAACTGCGCTCGGTGCGGGGTCGATACCCGTGGGCGACTCGAACCCGTTTCTCTCGAAGATTAGGTATCGTTTCCGGTCGACTGCAAACGAGTACATCTTTCTGGATTTCTCGTCATCCGATAAATCGTTCGTTTTAATCTCCGGGCACGGATTATCGGCGTCTCTCGTAATCATCGTGGTTTGAATTTTCCTGCGATCCTAGAGTTCTCTAGACGGTATTTTCTATTTGGATTAATGATTAAATAAAGTGTCAATTTTACATGATTCTTTCATTTTGTATGCTTGAGTTTCTGTGCAGTCATTCTTAATCAAAATCTCATTTAATATTATTAATGACATATCTTTTAATCGATATTTGATTATATTAAAACATAAACTGCTTGAATAAAAATATTATTTAATTATGATCTTTTTATCAATTTTTTAACTTCATATTGGCAATGAAAATAATAATTTTATATCGTTTGTTCGAGAGAAAGTTTCATTAATTCAGACTGTTGTCAAGGGAATGATGATAACTGAAATAACGTTTTCGTTTAGAAAACTCGGTTTCTAATTTGGAAAACTACAGTTCGTACGGCAGAGAATTCACCGTTTGCTGGTTGATTTAACGGTATTAAGCTTCAATCGGTGTACGAGTTCTTCAGAATCGTTATTAGCACTGAACTGTAATTAATTCTGTCGATTATTTCCGACCTTCAACCACAATGTCCCGCTATGCTTAGTTCATACTATTTGGTTTAATCATTTCTAGTAATCGGAGCTTTATGCTTACTGATAAGTAAATCTCTTGGACGTAGGTTGATTATATCGACCTTCCAATAAATTTCCTAAAATAAATCAATGAAGAATAATTATCCATCTAATGTTTCAAAAATTTAAAGGTAATCTGAATTCTTGATTAATTACATCATTCCTTCCAATCTCTGAACAATTCCGAGTTTCCTCTTGCATTTTCATAATTTATATAAACCAAAATTACTAAGAATATTACTAAGAATTGAAAGGATCTCGCAACCATTCACTTGCAAACAACATTAACATTAAAAAACAATCATCATCCGCATTACACTTTAAAAATACTAAAATCTCCACAGCAAATTAGAGTAGATTGAGCTGAATCGGATCATTTTCTGTTTGACAGTAAATAAATAAAAAAACGCCGAAACATTAATAACAAAAACTGAAAGGGAATTTTTAAATCTTTTTTTAGCAAATGGGAAATAAGAAATAAGAAACGTCATTTCAAATATAATAACATGGTCTAAATTCTTATTTCGATCCAATTTACCTTATGGTACAATTTATCAATTCCCTTCCAATAATTTCCAAAAACGTCAGTGTCATAAACAACACCGAGGTATAAAAAAAATATCAAGAATTCGTACAACGATGACGTTAAGGGGGGAGGATTGTGTTCTCGGAGCATTCGGTCTGATACCGTTCCGCGTGTATCCGCGCATGCAGCGATAGGACGAAAGCCACGGGGGTAGCACGCCGGAATAATTTATTTAGCTCGAGCAATGTAATAATGGCGGGGTTGCGCCGAGTGCAAACTGCAGAACGCGTTCATTACTACTTTAGTCGAAAGTGTATGGTGTGGACAAACCGTGGGCCAACGGTGAACAGAGGGGAACGAGGGTGTAGGAGAGGTTGGAGGTCGACGCGGGTGGAGACGCATATATACAGGGTGGTTAACATCGTACTGGATCGGCGAGTCGCAATGTGCGGTTTACCAGACGGCGATATTACCAACGTTAGGTACACTGGCCATCCACTCTCCGAAACTCGACAAGGGGTGCAACTAGAGAGGGGGTAGGTGACCGTAATTTTCGATTCCTGTTACCTTGTTTTCAACTATTTTCATTGCACCCAGCAGACTACGTATTTGGTCACACGGCTTTAACGTAGGTCAGCTGTTTTATGCGAAGAGATAACTAAAAGGATTTTGGAGACTTACTTGGCTACGGTTGGCAGTAAATACCAGTTTTTGGGAGATATAGTTTCGTCGGGAGATACGGATGAAGATATTAAATTTCGAGAATTGAATTAAGCGTTCGTTGCAGAGAGGAGAAGTTTGCACGGTTGACTTAAGGTTCGCGGGGTCTGGTACAGATGTCACTGGAACTTGTGGAATCTACTAGTTTTGGTAAAATGGTCGAAGGTGGGCTGAAAAAGAAATGTTCGCTTTGTCTGATGTGAAGTTGAAATTTGATTTATTTACTTATTGCTTCTTGTATTTATAAGAATGAATTACAAATGCAAAGACATTGAAGAAATCATAGTATTATATTATTGGGGAGTCCTACATAAAAAGAATAATAAGTTTTACAGAATTTTAAGTAACTAAAATATTTGACCGAAATATAAATAATCAAACATAAATCATAACAAATTGTTCCTTACATCCTTTCCATGTATGCGCATGCATGCAAACAAAATCGTTGAAGTTGTAAATGAACGGACAACATAATACGAATGAAGGTAAGAAACATTCGAGCGATCGTTCTTACACGCGGGTTCGCACGAGTGAGCTTTCATTTTATTTCTTTTCAAAAAAAGGGAAACTAAATACAGGGATTGGAAAGAACGGTTGACTGCGATTGTTAGTTATGAGTACACAAAACCGGATGAGGCCGTCTCCCGGGAGTCGCGTCTGGAAATTGGAGAGCATTGCTTGTAGAGCTGGTTCACGTGTTCAGACGGAGACCCTTCGATCAATTTACTTTTTGCGGGAATTAGTATCTGTCATCGGGATACCGATCGTTCTCTTCGATTGCACCGGCGGCGCGGAGAATGATGTTTTTAATCGTTAAACGCTGCCATCTTGAAGACCTGCTGACATTTTACGTAAGCTTCTTACGTGGGAAGCAGCATAGATAAATTCTTCTCGCGTTGAACTCCGTTTTAAATACTTTCCACGCCCCTGAAAATGTAGAAACATTCCTCTTTCGGTTTCAAAAACAAACGAAAACATCACCGCGAAATTACATTCTCTGGAGGAGCGTTACAACGTACGGAATTCACAGCACATTAAAATTTCTTAAAGAAATGGGATACTGAAATCATAGTGATATTTCAAATATTAAAAATTTTAAAGTTTGTTTAACTACAACGACATTTTAAATGTTTCAAACTCGAAAGATTTTTGTTTATAAAATAGAAATTTGAACAAGAATTTTGTTGCATATCTGTTACACCTCCTTCTCTTTTCTGTGCTACCATAAAAACGTTCACCATTGTCATTATTGTGTCATTCTCTAAACATCTAAACGACATTTTTCACATTGGTATAATATTCCTTCCAATAAAAAAACATTACTCAGTTATTTTCAACTATTCTTCTCCCAAATAGTTTTTCTACAGTCCATAACTGTTCAAAATCTACGAACTTCCAACTAACATTCTCAGACTCCTCAAAACGATAACATTATCCTCCAACAAACAAACAGTCGAAAAGTATATAATCGTCATTGTTCTAGAAACCGTTCCCTCCGCCCCCATTTTTCCCAATAAATCCACTTAGCCCGCGGGTGTCTTAGCGTCGTGCAATTTGTGCTGGTTCGCGACGGGGTTTGCAATAAAACTTCGGTTAAAAAACGATTATTTATCCGAGTCCCCGCTGTTCCGCGGAATGAAGGGAAAATGAGTCGAAGTTATAAATATCGCGCGGCGGGTAGCTGGTGGTGACCGTATTTCTGGCTGTTGCGTTGCGCAGGGAGGATAAAAGGGGAAGATCTATGAGGGAAGAGGAGTCCGCGGACACGGGAAGAAAAATAAATCTGTTTTTTCAGTTTCGCCTAGCGCCTGGCCGCCCACTTGCCCCTCGTCCGCCATTTTGTCTCAGCGAACTGTTGCGACACCGGCGCGACCGGAAGAGTTACAGCCCCGCTGCCAAGCAACCGGACGTGATCAGAGGGAAATCCGCAGGAATGCGATACCCGTCACGTGAACGTACCCGATCTACTAGCTCGGACAACAGCAACCGCCCGTCTGATCGATTTCTATTGGGCTTTAAACGCCGTTCGTGTTTGTCCGCTGAGAGAGCGCCACGGACGGAATTTTTGCATTACGCGCGGCGCGGCACGGCGTGGCGCGCTCGTTGATTTTCTTGCAGCTTTTAGTCCGGCGAAATTTATTGGCGTGATTCGATACGCCGAGGATGTCGATTAAGGAGCAGTTTCCCGATGCCCCGATAAGTCTGCCGTGAATGGGACCAACGAATTGATTGCAACGTCGCTGATAAATATTTTCGTTGTGCCAGCTGGCCGTTTTGCAGGAACGTGTAATTTTTGAAATTGTTTGTGCTAAATCGATCCGTACGGTTAAATTTTTATCTCGAAACTGTTGGTATCGATATACGGTTCAACACGTTGACCACCGGGAATGTTTTAAGTGTTTTGTATAATATTAGGTTGTTCTTTCGTAAGGAAAGCAAATGGTTTTAGAATTAATTATTAATAGTTTGGTATCGTAGTTTTAGAATTACACTGTTATTTAGGTACTTCTGTTATTGAATATTTTGATTCGACATCGGTTTCCTTCGTGTAATTGTCTTCAAGCATTTTGAAACCTCCTGTAATCGGTGGTTACGTGTTTGATTGATTTGAAAGGATTTTGTATGCGAATGAAAATAATGAGTGACGTGAGAAAAGATATTCTTTAGTGGATGGTATATGAATGGTATGATAATGATATAGTTTCTATGTGGATTAAATGAGATTCAGGTTCGAAGGGGTTAATGTAAGTCGTAGCGCCATGAATTACCGTGCATACATTTGCTCGGTAGTTGTTCCTTGAAAAATAAATTCGAACGTCGAATGTCTGAGGCGGTTCGAACAGCGCGCAGCGGGTATTAACGATGTAAACGATAATGTAGAACACTGTCCTCTGATTCTGTTGCGTACTCATTTGCATGGAGCTTAATGCGGGCGCCGATCGTTGTTTTACTGCAGACAATGAATTTCAAATCAATTTATGCGGCTACAATCGCAATCTTCATGTAACTCATTGACGACTACCCATAAACCATTGATGTTTATCCTGCTAATTACAACAAGTATCGCATAAATTTTATCCGACTAATGCACTATTCGACAAACGACACGACCAATCGATGGCGTCATACTAATCGACTTATTGGCCCCGCAATTATTTTACGGGGCGTCGGGTTCTACGTTTCATTACGACTGAACATTCCTCAATCGTTTGGGCTTTGTAAATAATTTTTTATCATTAAACTGTACACTTCTATCAACAATAAAATGAACAAAAATAGAATGATCTACCAAAGTGACAATTCACGTGTCGTCAATCGTAGAATCATCAATAATATTTGTACAAATACGATAAAATAATTGCAAAGTACATGCACATTTAAATAATATTGATATCTGGAAAATCGATATTTAGAATTTCACTTTACACTACGAAATGGTAATTAAAAGCGAATTAAAGAATGCGTGCTTCATATTTTCGTGGTTTCTAACTAATTATTATAACCTCTATTATCATAGGTTAGAAATTTGATTCTTGTTATGGGTAACGAATCGCGCGTTCATGATCCCCGAAATTTAGGCAAGACGCAAAAATGGAAATTCGAGGCGATCAGAGGCGGCAGTTACCGGAGTCTTTTCCCGACGCGACGAAAGTTACATAAACGGAGTGGTTCGACACGTCGAATGCGTGCACGGCTGACGGTAAAGAGTCGTCTGCCAAATCTTTTCGATCGTGCGCAGGCAAATTTTTACCCTCCTCCTTGCGATCATAACGGGTTCGGAATATGGAGCGAATGCGAACGATCACGCGGAAACTTATGCAGTTCAGCGGGCGGATGCCCGGGCGGAATTTTTGGCATCGCGAACGTGATGCTCACGACGTGTGTACATACATATGTATGTCTGCTCGGCGCTCGCCGGGATGGTATCAACGATTTTCAAACGACTTGCGATAATTTGAGTCTGGAATGATTCGTTGCTATGCAATAACAATATTCTGTAACGCGTACGAAATGTTCATTAAATGTGGAGCGAGAAATGCTGATTAAAAACAATAGACTAACGCGTTATGTAGAGACGACGTAAATCGAGACTGTATTGCAACCAGGAAAATTTCTTTTACATTACTCCTCGCAGTACTAGTGATTCCAGGTGATCCTGCTAACCCGAATACGTTTTCCTATATTTTTACTATGTTTCTTTATTTCATCGCTAATGAATGTTATATTAACGAAAGCAATCGAACAATAGAAGGACCAACAAAAAAATAATATTCATCATCCGAGACACGGTACATCGATTGTTAATAGGTTCCATAAACTGAAAAATTGCGGTCCATAGTCTCCTCCATTGGGAAAAGGAATTTCTGGTGGCGTAAATATAGAATCGACATCCCCGAAAAACTTAAGAACATCGATACCCGTTTCCCGACGTTTCCGCGCGGCATCCTGTTTTCCCAGCGGCCTCTTTACCCTGTCCGCCCGGAGTAAATGTTACATCGCGGAGCGGAGGGAAGCTAACATTCTTAAGCGTCGCTTTGCATCGAACGTGCGGGGTCGAGGGACGGCCGATCCTTCGGCCGGATCACGGTTTGCGCATTCGAAAAGGTATCCTGGGGAACTCGAAAAATCTCGGCAGGGCCCGGCCGCACCGTCATCGGCACAAGGAATCCTCGAATTTCATTATTCAGATGAGCATCGTTCCGTGACTGATCGATCGCGGGGCAAAGTGAGTGCAGAATTACATGAATAATCTATGTCGCCCTGAGTGCCGGATCCTCCTCTTTGGGGGGCTTTCAGACCATATCGCCTTTGAGCCAATTCATCCACTTCCGGTGGAGCGCACCGCTTCCTTGCACACCTTTGCCTCTGCCTTTTTCCGTGGCCCTTTTCCGGCATTTCCTTTTGCCGCGCGACGAGCCGACCGTGCGCGCATGCACAATCACGTTTCCACCGAAAATTCCGATACGCTTATTAACGGGGCAGGATACCTTAGTTCTTGACGGACACTTTTACTGGTTCGAAGAGCTTGAAGCGGAGTTACGGGCGAATTTGAAATTGTTATGTAGGGAACATAGTTTGTTCGATTAATTTTTATACAATTTTGTGCTATTTGTGCGACAAGGTTGATTATAAACGGGTTTCCCATACCTATAGGGAATCTTTCTTGGATTACGTTTTATTGGTGTTTTAAAGGAACGTCGTTGTTCATGGTTTGTTGAAGAGAAAAGGGATTGTGTAATGTAAAAGCGAGCGTTTAGATTGGATCTTAGGTGCTGATAATAGTGTACTGTATTTTGACTCAACCCTTTCAGATCTGATGTACATTATAATTTACACTGTTTTATTGCTTCAATATGTAGCAAAATATTGAAACTGTAACAGGTAACTATATACACTTTTGCTTTGAAGCTGTTTCTATTAAAAAAGTATACTATCTAAATTTCATTTGAAATAATGAAACTGCTGCTGGTGCATTGAATAGCGCTTGTTTGTTATTAGGTAAGCCGACTGAATTTTGTACGAAAACCAGGTTTGGAAGGGTTCAACTGCTAACGAATAATATTTACATTTAGTAAATTCCTTTGTCACAAATGATTCTTCGAATCAGCACAACGGATCGTATGATTCGTACCACTCCGACACAACAGTGAAACGTTTAAAATTCGGTGCCAACGTCACGCCAGAATTCGAATGCAGAAATATTCATTACTTCATCGCGCGCAGGTAATAACGCATATAATATTATTAAATTTCGTCCGAGTCCGTATTTCATACGCACGTTCTGCAGCCGACGCGACGGCGGCGGCCATTAACTTTTGCTGTTGATTTACATGCTGCCAATAACTGTTCGCGATATGCCTCGCCGAGTCATAAAGATTATAATATAATCGGTCAAAAAGTTCCTGAGGGAAACGAATGATCATTCTCGGGCAGAAGTGATATCCGGCAATCTGATATATTATCGGGCGTAAGCTAACGCGCCTCAATTTTTGTGATCGATGGGGTCGTTTACATATTAAACGCGCGATTTACGCGCTGCCTCGTATTTCTGACTTGATATCGCGATATTCCAGTCACCTCGTAATTTGCACGCAGGTGCTTTTGATTCTTGCGGCATGAACACCCAGTCACAGTGTTCGCACGCACGCATGTATGTGTGTGCGCGCGCGTGTGTGCGTGTACACGTAACACGCGAAAGAAATCGGGCGCCATAGTATCCCGCTATCCGCGAATTTGTGCTTCTTATAGTCGCGCACGTCGGATTTTATTTCGCTGTATTTACGTAGGGCTGTACGTCACCGTTTCAGCTCTAAACACGATAAAAACCCTTACGTTAAAAGCCTGACGTGCACGGGCCTTGGGTCTGCGAGTTACGCGTAACAGCGTTAACAAACGCTGGCTAACTTACGGCTGGGACCTGGGCACAAAGCAGTCCGAGATGTTATAATGGCTGTTGCAATTATGACCTCTGTTTAAGGCGTTTTGAAAACAGCAGGCCTAAGGAAGGAAGAATAATAAGGTGGACACGTGGGTTATAGCGGAAAGATTGTTTCGTTAAATAATGCAATTAAGGGTACTGGCTGAGATTAATAATCGGGATTACTAGGAATGACGATTTTAATAGGATTCTGCAAGGAGGTAAAAGTATGTATTAATTATTTCGCAGTAAACAATAGGAAATCAGGTTTGCCAATGGAGAAATTGTCGAAACTTTGATACTGTGTTCTAACCTTCTTGCTTAGAGTACAGATACGAATTAGTTGTATGCTAATATTGAAGAATAATTTTACTTTTCGTAAGATGAATTTGATTTCTTCATGAACCGTTTCAATTTTAATTTCTCATCAAGCTTCTTCTGCTCTGAGTCACTTAATGCTGAGACTGTCAGTGCTAATTCTTTCGATTCTTGAATCCATTTGTTAAATTCCTTAACTCTGTGTTCAACTGGCTAATGTTATTCTAATGAAACACATGGGACTGAAATAGGAGGAACGTGAAGTGTGAAAAGAGAATACAAAGTAGATTCTGTGCCAGTTAATGAACACGTCAGTAATCCTATCGTTGAAACCCAAACTTAAACACAAGTAGATAAGGTATAAAAGTGAAAAGGGTGTTATTCTGAAACGCCAAACACGAGGAATTCCATCATAAGATGCACCAAATTAAACTTCATTCCACTCGTTTCGCGGTATTCCATCATACGCAGCCATGAAAATCGTGGAGAAAAATAGGTGCATCTTTGCGAAGACAGTCACGTCTGCCTCCGCAGGGGGCAGGTGTGTAGAATCGCGTAACTGTGCTTCATAGTCGCCGGCGAAGAATGATCGTTATCATTTATACAATCGGCACACGTACGATCGATCATGTACACGGACTTTTCACTTTTTCCCGCCAGTGGTTCTCTTTGTTCGCCGCGGCGAGACAAAGAAAGGTTCTCGGCGGCGTCCGGGTGCAATCGTGCGAACGCCGCCCCCACCAACAAAAGCGGCCGCCTCGAACCTTGTTAAGGGGCAACATCAAAGTGCGGGGTAAACTTAATTTGGGGCCCGCAGAGGAACGGAGGACGCAGATGGAACGTTAGAACGTATACGGATAAAGTAAGCGTATCGGCGGAATACAACCGGAATGATGGGGTCATTTCCTTAGGAAACGGCATTACCGCTGACGAGCTGCGGCGAATTCGAGATACTGAAACCTGCCATGCCGTGAGGGAATAGATTCCGTGCTACGTTTTAGAAATTAGAGCCGGGAATTTGGAGACTTGCACAGCACCGTTTTTGACCATTTGTTGGTTTAATTTAAAAATAAATCGCAAGTTTAACATTTGATAAACAAAACGTGTTCAGCGTTTCTTGTTCCAGCCTGTGTACAGAAAATTGATTTGTTCTAGTGAAATTTGAATTTATTTTAATACTTCAATATGATATTATTAAACGGTAAAAAATATAAGATACTGGATATAAAAGGTACGTTTTTGAAATTTGAAAGCTGCATTTAAAAAATCTGGAAACATGGAGGTAATTGTAATTGAGAAATTTCGTTTCGGTAGAGACCCAAGATTTCTTGTTCAATAATTTCAAGACATTTTCAATCATTAGGAAAACGGTAAAAGGATTCGCATAGTCGAACGGCTCCATGCTGGCCTCTCTCTTAATTAGAATAACTAACTTGCTTCTTGCGAATCGGGTTATATAGGGGATTAGGATCAATTACGCTCGGAAGGCAAAGGAGTTGGAGGGTGATCCCATTGCGTCCAGGTGTATTCAAGGTTCGCCAGTGAACAGATTCGTGAGGCAGTCGAGTTGCTAGCAAAAATCGTGACTGAAAACGTTCCGACATTTTTTCGTGGACTCGTATCGCGCGAGACCTTACAGACAGACTCGGGTTAGAGGAATTTCATGACCTCCTGGGACCGGCTATAAAACCCTGTTGCTACTCCATCCTTGAGAATGGGCAGTGCCCAGGAACTAAGCAAATGGTTATTACACCGTGAAACAGGGAGCCGAGAGAACTTATCATACCGGAGCGAGTCGCAGAATAAGTTGAGCTAGTCAGCTAGGACACCTTGGGATTTTGCGTGAAGAAGTAAGCTTTCTCCGTTACATCCGTTTTTCTTTTTTTAAGTACCGACCTGATCCGTTTAGGGACGCCGGTGGAATATATCTTGTCGGCTGTCCCAGTGCTCGGATGTCCGTAATAAAAGGAAATCACGATTAATTCTGGAGTAGCTAAGTATGTAATACGAGTATGTGATTCGATGAAATCAGTATAATTCTATGACGGATTCATAGATGTTTAGGTATTACATGTTATGTGTTAGAATCATAGATGTTAGAATCTTATCTAATCAGGGGTTCGGAAGTTTACTTAAAGAAGAGTTAAAAGTTACATATCTCTACCAAATTCCTACTACTCCAATTTTTCAATACTGTCTTACAAACTAGGATTCACAAGAAAAATGTTGCCTTTCATCGCAGCTACTTGCCTATACATATTTCATTTCCTCAAACAATTGTGTTCTACATATACACACAAAACCGTTCACAGACAAATCGTCTAATACACAAAATCATTTTCCAAAGACATCGAGTCATGAAAAATTCAGCTAATTCGACCAAAACTCCGATGCTTCCGAGAAGAAGATCGATTCCATCTACTTATCATAGTTCCAAACAGAGCCGATCATTTATCAGAGACAGGGGCAAGGTAAGGTACACGCGCCGTGTACCCTATACTAGCCAGCGAAGTATCGGGTTATGGCCGGACTCTTTTTCCCAGAGTTCCATCAGAACCGCAGGCCGTGGCTGTCGGTCGGCTGGGCTGTGTAAATGACAAGAGAGCGACGGACATTAATCTTTCGCACTATCCAGCTGATGAAGTGGCAATTTCCTCCTGATAGTAAGAGGAAATAGGGTCTGCAGACCAGTTGATCAAACCCCTGAACAGTAACCTCTCGGCTCCTCTCTGGTGTTCCCTACCGCCGGCGCCTCAGTTATCCAATGGCTATACTGCATCCGCCAATCGATGGTGTGCACTGTATGCATCCTCAACCCCGTCCCCTCCTCCCACCGCACCCCGGCAACCATTTTCATCCCCCAAACCATCCCCGACAGAGAGTCAGGAGTGTATAGCTGTGGGATGGAAAGTGCTCTCTCGGAGTGGATTCGGTTCTCTGTCTGTTCACCCTCTCCCCCTGGCCCACTCCCCTAGCCCATCGCCGCCTATCCAGTCCCGCGTTTCGGCTAAGAAGCTGCGCCAAGCTCATCCCCAGAAAGAAGATGATCGTTTAGAAGATACTCAGGCGCCGGCTAATGGTCGCCTTTTATTAACGTCGATTGGCATTAAGCGCCTCCTCCCATACCCAGCTCCCTGCCGTCTCGCTACGTAGGGAACAGGAATATGCGAGGGAACCGAGAAAATAAGCGAGCCGAAGGAGATGCGCGAAAGGGGATGGAGGTGGAAGGAGAACCGCAAAAATTTGCAGTCTAGGGACTATCCGGTTATTACACGGCTGGGGCAGGTTTCCTTTTGTACTTTAGGAGAGGGGGAGTTTTTATAACTTGTTTAAGGTTATGGGCGCGCCGCGGGCCGCGCAACGGAAGTACTTATTCGATGCGTGAATACCGTGCCAGGTTGTAATTTTAGGTTTCCACGGTCTTTTTGCTGTTAGAATTTGTTTAGGGGCTGCTGCGAGAGATAAGATAAATTATATGACGTGCGAATGTTGCGCTAAGTGGCAAGCTGTTTTATGTTTGCAAATCATTTGTTCGAGGTTGTAGACTATAAGGTGTCAAGAAGTACTCAATGTTTGATTATCGTTTTAGATTGAAAGTTATTTTACGCTTCCGGAGATTATACCGAGCCGTAGTCCTTTTGGATTGTATGGGTGTTCTTTAAGCAGTTAACTGTGGAATTTAGACTATACTCGTCAAACGTAGGGCGGATGCAGCTAGAATATATTATAATGAAAAATTAAAGCAAAATGAAGAAGAATTACATATTTACCTAAAACAATAAATAATATATCGCTGAAAAAATTAGTACCATTTTGCGTTTTAAGATAACATATATACTCGTCGAATGGAGTTAACTGTTTAAATCTTCTAGGAATAGGAGATCTCGATAACTCAATTGAAGAACAATAGAGTACAAAGATGAAATAACATCTGATAAAAGAGAGTATGTACGCTCCTCCATTCTCTTTTCCATTTTAAACCGAGCGCATTGCGTGTGTGAAAAAATTCATTAGCGACAGTGTACATATCGCCTAACAACGTCTATTCGTTCTGCTAATAAAAAAGCAAAAAACGGAACAAGTAGCGTTGAAAGGGATAAAAAGAAGAATCATCCGACGAAACCATTAACACTGAGTTGATGGCGTACGATTCCACCAAAGAACATCGGATCGACTGCACGAGCGTCGAAACGAAAGGGCGTAAGAGCCGGAATTAATCCATCCCGGCAGTCGTCAACTTTTTTACCCGTGGACAAGCGATCGGATTACGGGCAGTCCGGCGTGTCGTACGGCCGAGACATATTTCAAATCTCGTTATGCAGGTACTTTCGTATGGATTTCGAGCTGTCTACGCCACGTGATCAGTTAAGGGATAATGCGAGTTTCGTGGAATCTACATACATGAACAAACTGTGCGTTGTCAGGAAGAAATCACTCGAGATGTCATAGAGGCAACAAGGATCTTCATTGTATTTTGTTTAACGTATTAATTGATTGTCATATTGACGAGCGCATTAGTAGTAAAGTTAGAGAACTTAATTCGAACTCCTTGTGGAAAGAAATTTCTTAAACTCGTAACATTAGAACTACCGAGCAATTAGAGTGACTTATTTCTAATTTTTCATTAAAATTGGAACAATACATTTCTCGAAATTTGAAGACAAATTTATTTTACAATCTTTCACAAAATCGTCGTCACAATTTAAGTATTTGCAAAACACAAATTCTGAAATGACTTAATTTAACCCCTTTGATAGTTGTAGCGTTAAAAATTCTTTGCATAAAAGTCGGAATTGTATATCGAAGTCTGGAATGCTGGAAAAAAAAGAAAATCATAGAGAATTCTCTTGTTATTTGAATAATTGAATTATTCATTTACTTAACTAGAACTACGGAGCAGTCAAGTTGCCTTTTTTTAATTTGCCTACAGAAACTCTAAGATTACATCTATTGGGATTTAGATTAACGTATAATTCACTTTGCGTGTTACTAAATCAATTTCTTCAATACTTTCTCAAAGAAGCATTTATTATCTTTTTAATGATTGCAAAATAAGAATTCAAAAATGAGTCACTTTGACAGTTTCAGTGTTTCAAGATTACTCTTGATACAAAGTCCAGGCGAAGATAGATGGAAGCAAAACACCACGGTAACGTCGATTCCTTTTTTTCATCCCTTCTGCTCTAGGTTTCCCGGGTTTTTTCTGTTTCCCTCCTTCCTTCCTTCCTTCCTTCCTTCCTTCCTTCCTTCCTTCCTTCCTTCCTGGTCCGTGAAGAACGTGTCGGTGGTGCTGAAAGAATAATATTTTCACTGGATCTATATAACTGGAGGAATACGTTTATCGAATTCCCAACTCCATTCTCCTGGTTTCGTTCGTTTGAAGTTCGGCCGATGCGGTGCGGCGTCTGCTGAGAATTCCGTACACCGGGACAACCGGAGAAATAACTGCCCCAGACCCTGTTTTCTTGGACCGTCCGTGAAAACACGGCCTGAAAGAATACCAGCCGGTCTCATTCTGTTAACCATTTGAGCGCTGACGAGTGCGATCGTGTTTCTTTTGTGTTACGACACGCCTAATGCAGACAACTGATTCTTTTTTTAGATTTTTCCTCGTCTTTTCTGTAATTTTTCTCTGCACTCGTTGTGGTAACCTTATTAGGATGAATTGGCAGAGGTATGATGCAACGACGGAAAGCCGCAGCGATGATAAGAAGTCGTTCGTTTGAATTGAGCCTCGGAAGTATGAAGACTAGCGTTGTTGTTTGTCAATATAATTTTTACGAAAAGGAATAAAAAAGGTTTAGATTTGTAATAACTATGTCTGTAACGATTACTTGTTTAACAATATATGCTTCGCATATTGTAATGCTCCGTAGTTTTGGTCATGTCACAGACGGATATGATCCTTCAGTTATAATTATTAGAACAATTATAATATTAGGGTAATAATGGAAAATATTAATCTAAGAATAAGATTTGGGTAATCATTAGGACAATATTAATATTAGAGAAGCGAAATTTACGATATATAAAATAATGAGAATTCTTTAGAACGTATTGTCTTACATTTCTATAATTTTTATATTTTCATTATAATTTTCCTTACATTTTTCAGTTCCACTTATTTGTTCTTATAACCGTATAAATGTGGCCAGTAGCTGGAGGTAGTTTTGTTAAGACGTTGGTCTCGAATGTGTTAAAGTAGTATCCGCAAGCTACTTACCGTATATATACTCTCTCGCCACACAATTATGGCCACTTCCGTCCGCCATTATCCTCGATTGTTTTCCTGAAAGAAATCCTTTATCCATTCTAGCGACCCAGATTAAAATGTTAAATATATTTTTATAATAGTCTTGATTAAGACAATTTATCTTGCTCCATTGTGGTACTAGATGCCATCGTGTTCGTTTTTATCGATCTGATTATTATTCTGATACTTGTAGACGTGTACTTACTTAGAATCATGGCTTCCAGTAAATGAAGGTTTAGCGTTTCATTGGGGGAATATTGTTATTTGCTTGACGAAAGGAATATCGATGGAGACTACTGGATTATTCAATTACGCGGAAGAGACCCTTCAGATTGTTTTTCCTTGGGATGACTTCAGGATTTTGTTACGCTTTTCTGGATAATTGGTGATAGGAAAAGAATGAGCTACATGAAGAGTGGTTTCTTTGATTTAATGGTCCCGATTTGTTTACATAATGAAGTATAAGATACTTGTTCAATTGATGCATGTGAGTTATTTTGTTTTGTACTTGGTAAGAAAAGAATATAAGAAAAATGAATAATATAATTTGACTAAAAACATCACTCTCGTTAAAATCACTTTTCTTCTAATAATCAACCCCTCAATTCACAATTTCCTAACACTATTCTTATAATCCTCTAATTTAACCTCATATACCAAATTACAAGTTACCAAAACTTTACTTTCAAAATAAATGTACTCATAATAGATACAATGATTTCTCTACATTTTCCTATATCAAGAGCAGCAGAGGCGGCTCGTGTACAGGGAGCTGTAACTCATCTAGAATGAAAAATAAAAGTTTCTCTTTCATTATAACTTGATGAACACCAACGTAAAACCTACTACGCTCTATATTATATACCCTGTAGGGCAGGAGTGATATTAATTAATAAATGTCGCTGCATATATACTTGTATACTGTATAGCCACGTATGCTCTAACTTCATTACTGCAGTCTCGTCACTACAAATTCTCTCCAACTATCACTGATCGCTACTAAAATAAAGTTAAACACAGTCGCGAAGAATATCACGCGACAAGAGGCTAATTCCTCCACGTTCTCAAAGGAAACCAAAGAAAGACGTCCGAGACATCTAAATAATCCCTTGAAGTGCCGGCCGTCGTGGACCGTGTAAAGCATCGCGCAAAGAAGAGCGGCTCCAAGCGGGCAAAAGAATTTTCGTTTCCGTTGTCGGTCAGCCCTGAGTTTTAGGACCACTCTGAAAAAGTTTTATCGCACGGACGGCACCGCTGGGGCCTGTGCCGCGGCTCGCAGTCGAATGGCGTTCATACCGGCGGACACTAAATTACAGCGTGCACGAAACGCGCGCGCGCGGGCGCGTCCGCGCATCGAGTAACATTTTCCCGGGAGTGCATTTACAACGGATATTACATCGAACTGGCAGAAAAACGGCCGCGGCTACGACGCGAGATTAAAAGCTATCGCTCGTCAGTGTCGATGAACTCATTTTTACAGATGTCCCATTTCTACAACCTCTCCGCCGACCGGTTTTCAAATAAATATTTGAATCGGCACGCATGCAACGCAACACGCCGTGACTATTCAATTTAAGCAACGATCATCGGTTCAGTCAACGTTCGATCCCTTCGATGGAACCGCCGACGATTTTTCGTCTCTGCAGATCACGCAACCGGGGGATGCGCTTTACGCGCCGCTTCCGTTAATTCATACACACCCGTGTTTGAGTACATGCGGGATTGTTTTTTTTATTTATCTGCATTTACTCCGATACGGTACGCCGAACAGTATCGCGGCTCGATTGATTTTTTACGTTGGCGTGCCCGACCCCCTGGAAAGCACGTTTTAATCTCGTGAAGTTGAATATTTTCGGGACTCCTGCGTTCGCGTGACGCCACAATTTTCAGATCTTGATATCGTGCTCGGGGTGTAATTAAAATTGATGCGCGTGGAAAGCGAAGGAAACGGTTTGATTAATTCGTGCGAGTTGCTGAAGTTTAATACTGCGTGCGAGATGGATGGTCGTTGGTGTTTCATTGAATAAATGGCTCTTTTATTTGGCAGGACATATCGAAGATATAATACGAGATAAATGAAGATGTCAATATGATTGATACAATACGATAAATACGAGATATTTGACATACAAATTAAAGCGCCTTGATTTGTACGAGATCAGTATCTTTTCTATAAAATTGATGCCTTAATATTTTCCAAATATTAGTTCGTACATACAACCTAAACATGATGCAAAGTTTGAAGACATATTCATTAACCCTTTCCGCTTCGATCGCATTGCGGAAAATTTTGCAATAAAACATCATTCACTGACTTTTTTTCCTTGAGCGTCAGTTAAGAACATCGGCTCGCGTAATCAACAACCACCCAGTCTCAACAATAAACGTAGAAACAAGCATCCAAAATCAACCTTTGTGTTGATGAAATTGTTAGAACCACTGTATTACTTCAACATTGTACTTTTAAGTGTGAAATTATATTTTTTTTTTGGTGAAACTAAACAAACCAGTTCAACCTTATTACCCTATCCCTGTAAGAAGTTGTAGGGTCCGAGCGTGAATCGCGAAGTCGAAAACAGAATCAACGACTAACCCCGTCGCGGACGCGCGTGCGAACAGTTCATATATTTTGTAAATTAAAAGTACATCCGAGGCTTTCAAAGGCCGTACTTCGAGGGTATCTCATCACGAGTCTAGCTCATCATTGTAGCGCACGGGATTAAATAAACGAAATTAAACCACTATCGAATAAAATAATTTCCCTACACCAACACCACAACCTCAGACCAATTAGCTAACAACAAAGGATTCAAGAAAATAAAACCACCCCTGCCACTACCGATTACCAAAGAATATATTTACCTGCGTGGAATCATCCCCTAAAAACCCCGCGAATCGACGAAACACGATGGCTCAGAATCGCAGGAAGCATGCACGAGCTGCTACATCTGTCGCATAACGAATTGCGCTTGCTGGGGGACAGGTGCGTGCGTATGCGCGTGTAACCCTATACGTGAGCCCGTACGGGGGTGGAATAGCGTCGACACTTGACTAACACATTGTCAAGAGTTCGAAGTAACGCCGCACCGTTATAACAGGTATCGCGGCACGAGTGCGTCTCCTCCCCCGTACGGTCTCGCGAACCGTTTTACCGCGTCTCATTCAACGGGACGCGTCGCTCCTCGCTATAGATTCCCCTGCTCCTGTGCGTCGCAGACGGTGCGTCGTCCCCGAACCTGCCGACTCGCGCTCGTTAATTGCGATCTTTTTATTCCCACTTGTCACGGGGACGCGTCTTCGTCGCGCGCAACGCTGGTTCATGACGCACCGACCCCTTACGAGGGGTGAAGGGGAAATCGAGGTTCTCTTTCTCTTTCACGCTGGTTTTTGTGTTTCGTCGCGGCGAAGACACGAACGCGACGCTAGAAACGAGCATGAAGATGCAGGCTTTTCGCGGCAAGCGGCATGTGAAAGACCACGCATCCGCGGTCGTCGAAAAAAGCGCGTCGTTCGTTAGGGATTCTGAGCGTTCAACGAGTTGAAACGAAATTAATGCTCTCGGAGTACAACTCGTGTGAGCGTGGGGGGTGCGGGTGTGTGCGCGCTTATCGGCATCGAGTCGAGCCCCGGGTTATACGTACAGGTGTGTAGATGTGTATAGTTTCTCTGTTTTTCATCTACACCGGATTTTCTTGTTCCTTTTTCTCCTCTCTCTTCCGTTTTTTCTATTTTCTGCTCTTTCGCTTTTTCTCTCTTTTTGTCTTCTCTTTCATTCTTCCTCTCTTTCAGCTTTCCTTGATTTCCTTTTCTCTTCTTCTCTTTCTCTCTTTCTTTATATCCTCGTCTCTTCACTTCTTTTTTCCTTTTTCTCTCACTTTTCCTCTCTTTTACTCTTCCTTTACTTCTCTCTCTCTGTCCCTGCTTCTCTTTCTCTCTCTACCTATCTTCCTCTGTCTTCTTCTACTACCCTTCGGTTTTATATAGGTGACTTTCTTCCTCCACACGGCGGTTTTTCCGTGCCTTTTTCCTCGTCCCCGCGGTGAATCTCGTTTTTCCCCGTTTTGTTCCCGCCGGCTCGCTTTTCCCTCGCCCCTTTCTGCCCCGGTGCCGGCGATCCGGCCGCTTTCTGAAATACGATCCTCCACGGCTGTATTATACTTGTACTTATTGCGAACGGTGGAAACGTTACTTGTTTCAGATTGCTTCACTTGAACTTTTAGTGGCCTTCGTGTCGATTTATAATCGTCCTCTCCATCCTCCATCCCCGTGCTATCGTGATACAGTCCGCGTTTCGTATAAAACGTCCAACGGGTGTATAGGACGTACTGGCTGATTCGGAACTTGGGAGCTTGAAATTTGTGGTCGCACACGATATTTCGGGTGTGATGTAAACGCGTCGCTAAATGGGAATCGTAAGGCTGTTTTCTCTGTTATGCGCAGTCGCTTTATTTGTGATGCACGGCATTCGCTTTTTGCACGGAACGTTCGATCGAGGGTGGCAGATATTTTCGGGGGTGATTGAGCAATCCGAAATTCGATGCAAAGAAGGAACGACGAGAGTGTGGTTTCGACTTCATTTTCGAATTGTCCGTTACTCGAAATCTCTGTAAGTTATAGTAAATTCCTGATTATGACGTTGTTAACACTTGCAAATCAAAATTTGATTCGTTGTGGGTGGAATTTAGTTGTGAGTAACTCGAAAACGAAACACAAATTAGTTTCGTTACTGTAGATTTTACCTTCATTTTGGAACGTAATTATCATGATTAACGAACACAAAAATTACCAAGTTAATATTATTATAAATATACATATTCTATGTACCATTAAATATTATTGTAACTTTGTTTTTCTATTATCTATTTATGTTTCTAATAATATAATTATTAACTAGATAAAAGATAACTTCATCAAAAGTACATGAATATTTTTCAAAGCTTTACAATCCGTTGCGTGTTACCTACAAAATATGGTATTGTAAACCACGCTTTTCTATCCACATTTTTTCTTTTACTATACATTTTACATTGTCCTCCACTCGTGGGATTGTCATCCCTTTCTTCACCGATAGCTGAGCACCGTCGGGCTGAAATCGCGGCGAAATTTATATCCGTTATAAATATCGATGATTAATCGTGACCATGAATGCACCCTGCGGATTCGAGTGGCACGGTCGTCTGATCTATCTCGCTGGAACCGAAAGAATAGAAAGCGCTGGCGGATTACGAACGTGCAATAGTCGTAGAAAGCTCGTGGAACAAGTATATCGAAATTTCATCCCTGACATATTGAAAATAAGTGAATCGTTTCTAATAATTTGACAAATATAAAATGATTACAATAAAATCACTATTACATCTAAGTAAACTGAGCAGAATATTAATACCAATTTAATTCTTAAATTAATTTCTTGGGAATTTCAATTATTATTAAACTATCAAAAACAATGATGATAAATTCAACTAAAACTCCACTGCAATAAACAAACTACCAGTGTTTAATTAATCAGTGAGACCAACCATAAAAATCAACAGTAAAACGAACTTCGTCGTCCAGAGTTAATCCCGAACGTACTAAAACACTGAACGACCGAGTATTATTCCCGAATTAGTTCGCCGAAAACGTTCACCCCTGTTTCATCGTCGAATAACGAATTCCTCGAGAAAATTTTCATTGCACGACCGCCATCAAAATTCGAAAGATTCGATTTAATTCTCGACCGAATGAAAATTCCACCTTTCGGAACGAACAACGCGCCCCGTAAGGCATCCACGCACGTAACGACCATTGTTATTAATTTCCATTCATAAAATGGGGCCGCCCGTAAATTCGACGCTTCACGCGCAACAATCTAATACATAAATAATTGAATATTCAAAAATCTGTCCGTGCATAAAGCTGACGCATTGTCGGCTATGCATGCCGGATTAGTTTCGCGAAATTTATATCAGGCCGGGCATTAACGATTTAATATGTAGGAATCCATGGCGAAAAACGCGTCGGCCCACGAATATATTCACCCCGACAGGGTTTGGGGGGTTGCTAATTTATTCCCCCGCGTGTATAAAATTCGGCCCCGGGGCTTTTATAACGTGTAAATTGTTTTACGATCGGCGCGGTTGAAATACAGCATCGAACAACTCGATGAAGGCCTTTGTTAATGAAACCGACATCTTGATTAGTTATTTCGGCCTATCGTTGATCGGGTACGTTCGCCCTCCCCCCCTCCTCCCGCGCGCGCGCGGAATTTATCGGCCCCGACGGCGAATAAATCAAACTCAGCCGGTCGGGCGTCCCTGAAAATCGCGGCGCCCCATTACGTTACAGGATTTATCTTCGCATCGGTATTTACATTTAATAAGGAAATTTAGTGCCTCCTCCGTCGAGACGGGATTTAATGAAATATCGCGCGATCGGACGGTGCGTGTCCTGCCGGCAGGATTAATGCGACGCGAATCTTGGGGAAATGTGGACTGCTTTGAGAAATCTGTTCTCGTTTCAAGATTCTGTTTAGACTTTTGTCTTTTCGTTGATTATTCGTGGATTGAGGGATTTCTGGTTTGAAGTTTGTGAGATTTTAAACATAAATGGAAAATGGAGGGTTGCAGTTTAAATATTTGTGTTGGAAATCGGATTTTGATTTCTGGTTGGAATTTGTGAGATTTTGGGAGATTGATGGGTGAGATTTCTTATAACATGGAAATATTATAATGAAAAATGGGGGGTATGCTTAAGTTTGAATATTTGGGTTGAAAATCGAATTTGTAAATTTGGTAATAACACTGGTTTCAGTGTGGATGTAATGTGAAGAGAACATGAATTGAAATGAAATTTAGTCGATTTAAATTGATTCATGTTTGAAATATCGTATTCGATTATTTGTTAAGCTCTTTTATTGTCATGAAAATCTTGCTTTTCAATTGTAATTTACATTATTGTGTCCCTTTTTCAGTGGTACAGTTCGTTATTATAAATGACATTTTTCATGCAATGGATGTTATAAAACTTGCTCCCGGCCGCTGACAATCAATTGTCATTAGCGGCGCCGTTAATAATCTAATATGAACGGAAGTCGGACAGGTGACATCGGACGTCCTGTTCAGCAGATTTACCGTTTCTGAATACTTCTAACATTGAACGCAACACGTCCATCACAGCTACTACGATACAACTGCAATGTCTGTGTTGAACGAGGAAACGATGGAACAAGAAAAACCTGAACTTAATGGTTCCCTTTCACTGGTTTCAAAAAACGTGAACCAGGAAACTTGTTACCTAACTGTGCGTTACTTTCATTTCATACTGTAGAAAGTAGAAATTTATTGTTACAGTGTCAGTTATTTAAAGTGGAAACTAAAGCTCATCTTGCTATAGAAAATGCTAGTTCGTAAATTACAAACTCATTCACAAATTACTATTACTTTAAACAGAAGTTAAATAAAAATTCATCTCCTTTATTAAATATCATAATGAGCTAAACAGGAACTAGAAAATTTAATGTACTTTCACTAAGACTTTTTTTTACTGCAGCTTTTGCACTTCCTTTTCAGAAATGCATAAAACCTCCGTAAAAGCTCTTGTTGGCAAGAGAAGAAAATTATCTCAACTTTAACTTGTTAACCACCTACAACAATGGATGCATCAAATAACTTGAACAACGAACGATTTGAACAATTTGAAGAACTATTAATTATTTTACTCGTTATTGTTATTCAAATATAGTTTTACTCGAATAATACCCAACACGACCGCTGCCTGCATAATGGAAGAGCTTATAGGACACTCAGTGAAGAACTAAAACGGAGTTTCGTTTCCTGTCGATAGGATACGACGGGCTACGTAATACTGCCTTATTTACCAGAGGTGCTCGATGCCTCTGCCATGTTGCGCAATATTCTGCGACTCGCCTCGGACTATAATTACAGGTCGGTTGATCGGATGGCGCCGCGAGGGCTATTTGCTTGTCAAAGTAATCAATGTGTCCAGAATAGAAATAAAAAAGTCAATCGGACAGACAGCACCGCTGGGAGAGATATTTTTTCCTTTTTTGGAAAACCGAAGGCCGATTATTTTCTCTGAAAAAAATCATCTCGAATTTTAGATTGTCACTGAAAGTGTCATTGACGGCTACGATACGTATGCATAATAATTATTAAACGTCTTTTTCTCGTTGCACGTCAATTTCGTAAGCGAGAGACCTTTTCAAATTGTATTAATGTACTCCTGTATTGAAATGAACACTTTAAATGGCGATTTACGTGACAGCACTTTTTGTAGAATTATGTAAGTGCACGCAATCATTGACCTGGGTAATTGCTTCCAAAATCAATTTTCTTGGAAATTAAGCCCTTAATAGAAATAGTTTATTGCATATTTTTTGTCTACCGTTATGAGAGAAGTCACTTGTATTAATACTTTCAACTGCATCTTATGTAATAATCACCATAAATTTACAGAACATTCATTAACCCCTTGCTGGTTAGTGAATTTTTTTACAGAAAATATCTTTCACCTTTAACATTCATACTTTATTCACATAGAATATACTAAAATGATTTAAACTAATGAATACAATCTGAAACGCTCTTATAAAGATCTATATTTCATTCAGACATAAATTAATATAAGTGCAAATACAACAAAACTCATGAACAACAGAGACCAATAAACACGAGTATACTCGTGACCAGTCAGCAAGGTGTTAAAAGGACCATTGCAAGTCACAAGTGACATAATCAAGCACTTGTCGCAGCGTTTAATCTACATATCGATTACCAATTAATGGAAAAAAACAAATACTGCCGAGATGTTTGGTACGTTGACATTGTATTTAGAGGACAGGGCTTTACGATCAGTGACGTACACGATACCCCAGTGATTTTTCACAGGGAATCTAATAAAACCGAAACATCAACCGCAGCATTTCTCATGGTCCTTGGCAAGCGTCGGGACCCTCTTCCCGAATCAAATATTTGTGAAGGAGGTCGTCTTCAGGTGTGAAAAAGGTCTCTGCGGCCACAAAAAAAAATTTTACGAGTTCGCTACATCTCCGCGTGTCGTATGTTTCCCTCACTCGTCAGGATTGCTCCGAGGGTTGTCTGTAAACTGAGATCCTCCTTCACCTTTGATACTTTCCATCACGTTTCTCCAACGAGGTGGCAGAATTTACTGCAATTTGCTCGGGATGTCTTGTGTCATTCACTGTAATCGTTGAACATTACAAAATGCGATTTTGTTGCAGTAAATTTAACCACAAGGTGCTTCATGCCAATAAAGAGGCTATGAAGTGGCAAAACGAAAGAATTATTGAAATATATTTGACAAAAGTGATAAAAGTATAATTGTAAATAAGTAATTTATCCACATAGTGTTCTTGCTCTTTCCTTTCATTTAAATTACAACTCAAGCATAGTCTGATAAAGGTAATTGATATGTTGAGCGAAAGCGGGATAGATACAGTCCACTAAAAACTGAGAGTCGAGATATGGGACTTCAAAACAATGCTGTATGCGGTCAAATATAGACATGTAACGAAGAAAATTTCAATTGCAGTAATTTTAACCTTACCTTTTCAAATATAGTTCCAGTGAATTTCTGAGATTGTTTTGATTAAAATCAGTCCAAACACGATAGAAATCTGACTAGTTTTACTGACTTAATGTAATTGACTAGTTTTACTGACTTAATGTAATTAATGGAATTAAAGGTTTATTTCCCCAAAACTGATAAAAATAGACCGATTTATGCCATGTTTGATGCTACGTTTGAGAAGATAAAGTTAAAATTATTGCAATTGAAATTTTCTTCATAGCATGTTATATTTAACGCATGCTGCGTCGTTTTGAAGTCCCGCACCTCGATCCTCGATGCTCGATGGACTGCGTCTATCACGTTTCTGCTCATTGTATTCATTTTTTATCTCTGTCTAGGGACATCATGTTACACTGCACTCGAGACAATGAGTAAATATCCTACACTCGTTTCCATGTCATTCCATGTAGATCCCGGAGGAAATGCTCACTCTCTCTCCCCTAAACGTTTACAAGTTCCACCTCCTTTTCATAATTTAACACCGCTTCAGTCTTAATACCCGCAAAACAACGAAAATATTAAGGAACTCATTTGCTACCTAGAACATCTAACCTATCATACTCACCGTATCAACAATATAAAATAATAGGCGGGAGCGTCCGTCAAAGGAGCGCAAGAAGATATCCGATAATCCGATGGAATAATACGAGAAAGCGAGGGGTATTGCTTGAATGGTGCTGCGTTCGGCGCGAATCAATTTCGCGTTTCGCGCTCGCGCGGCTTGTATGACGCGGTACTTTTCCAGTTTCCCATCGTTACTATCACGCTCTCCATTAGCATGCATCAGCATTATTACTTTAGCCGGGCATTATCCGGCGGCGTTACCCGCGCAACGGGCATACAGGACCGAAATACGCGAAGGAACGGAGTCTGGATCATGGGTAAATGGATGCGCGCTTTTGATGAATAACGCGGGCCCGAAAGGGCGGCGATAGGTTGCCTGCGGGGTGAAAAGGGGTGGCGACCTCGACCCGCGGGCATCGCTCGTCGTTAAGCGCTTTTCACGGCGGTTAAGTGAATTGTCCTGATCGCGCCTCACGCTTCGCGATCTGCGGTCTAATGATCCCGCGATATCGGATTCCCTGATACTTCGCCGTCTGTCGATTAACCCTTTGAACCCCAGAAGTTTTCAGCTAGACACATTCGTACACGCGGATGAAATGTAATTTGAATTTGGGGATATCGACTCATTGAACAAATCGGTTAAGTCCACGAAATAAGTGGAGAAAAGTAATGCGATAGTGTACATTCATTCTGAAACTTTCCCTTTAATCCATTGACCTCTGATTTATTTCTTAACTATGATGAATGCAAGTTATTTATCGACAATTTATTAGGAAAAGAGAAATGTTGATGCTTACTCTATGTGTATGTTTACTTCAAAGGTTAACGATTGATCATGGAAAAGTAACATTTAATTTATATTTAAAGAAAAGTAAATAACACTTAGATATCTTAGATTCAGTATAAAATTATCGTTACACCATGTTGTAGGTAAAGGGGTCGACATTAAAGTTACCGAGCAGCTAAATTGACTTTCTTTTATTCTTCTGGAAATATTATAAGAGTGTATTTATTGAGATTTTCATTGGATTATACTTTAGCTCGTGCATTACCGGATCAGCTTATTTGGGCATTTCTCTGAGAAATGTTTGTATCTTTTCATTGATTGTAAAACAAGGAATCAGGGATAGGTAATTTTGCCCCCGCTGGTAGTTTAATGTTAAATGCAAAATTAAACAGATATTGTAGAACGTATTTTATTTTATTGTTACACGTGTCATTTTAATTTGATGAATATGTAAAATGTATAAAGTTGTGGACCCTTGAAGTAGTCTTTATTATTATTGTCTACGTCATTTTTAATGTTTTTGTTCAGGAAAATACTGGTAACGTTGTTTTACGTTATTTAATAGTTTTTGGGGAAATATTGATCACGTAATGGTACGTCATTTCAAAATCTGTCTACGAATATTGATAATGTAGATTTATTATGTATGTTTTTTATTTGTACACAATTTATTGGCTGATTTCTATGGTATTCAGCCTTAGACTTTAGGAAATTGTAGGTGGTTGCGAGTATGTTAAATCTTAAGCTTCATAACTTCGTTGTATCAAATCAAGTGACGACCGGGAGGCGCCTTTGGAGTGCAAAGGGTAAAAATCCGTTGCCTTGACCCGTTATCGGGATCTGATCCACCGGCGATGCAGACGAATGGGAAATTGTTGAGGCAAATTACAGAGAGAAGGTAGCGATGGGTAAATTATGTTTTCTGTGGAGCCAAGTAGTTTTTCCATGGTCGATTGAAATGATATTTTTATAGATAAATAAGAAATTTCAAGAGGAGGAAACTGGTGTGTAGAGTGTGGTAATTGATGGATTATATTGTCTGTATGGTCAAGTAGATTTTTTATGGTAGATTAAAATGATGCTTTCGTAGATGACTAACAACATTAACGAGGAGAGATTTTTAAACGAGATAACAAACGTAAAATTGTGAAACTGCCAAGCTAATAATGACTACTTGTTCGATGATCAATAAACTTCTTAGAGTTAAACCTTGCATTTTACATACAGCGAAAGAAGAAAATGCGTATTTCGTATTTAGTTCTTGTTTCACCTGAAGACAGCAACTTTGAGCGAATACATTAAAGCTATTATTCAGAACGATTACCTTTAACAAAGAATTAAATTCTCGTAAAACAATCAGACGCAATAAAATCTTACTTTTACAGACAAATTTTACAATTATCCTTCACTTTTATCAACCTGAACTGAAGTGTAACAACGGATTATTCATTTTTCGCAACGACTTTATAAGCCTGTTACAGTCGCATTCATTAAGTTACCTATCTATCACTGTAGAGTACAGAAGCTCCTTTACTTACCTCCTTTATTACGAGCAACAGTGAATAGTCCGAGTGGTAAAAAATGTTTTACAGGTACCGTATAACTACAGCACTGTCTCTACTTAACGGATTTTATTAGCACGTTGTTCGTTGCGTGGTTGGATGGAACGAAGGGATAAAATATTCCGGCATAATGGATAACGCAGATGGCCGCGTAAGTAAGCCCGCGATTATGGAAGTAGTAACAGATTACACACGCCAGACGAGCTCGTCGAGACGGGATAGCCGATAAGATCGCTGCGATTCGCGGCTAAAGCCGGCGACGCGACTTGTAGCAAAAACAGCTCTGCGGTATCTGGAAACTCCCGGCCACCTGAAGTTTAAATCTCCTCAAGATGAAATTCAACGAGTCCAGTGATATAAGCAGAATTTATGTCTGCCGGTCTCTGACATGGCCAACGGGAGCGGACAATGAGCGGTCCGCGCGTTAGTTGGAACTTGGTACAAGACGTGCAATGTGCATACATTATCAATGAAAACTGGGGAAACTTTTCAATGTCTAACCCTTTTTGGACCAGGATCTGTTTAAGTATTAAAAACCTTCTAAGAAGCTGAATTGTAACTAAATTCTCAAATATTAAATTTTCAAGTATTAAATATTGAATATTCGGTTAAATATTAACTTTCGAGTTTAAATATTGAATATAAACTGTTAAATACTGGAAAAAGAAACTATCGACTGATCTTTTGTTATTCAAATAATTGAATTGTTTGCTTGTGAGTCCCGAGTTTAGGTACTTTTTAGATGATTGTTCGTTTCGTTTGGTTTGTCTATGAAAACTGGAATTGGTAAAGATGAAGGTAAAGTAGTTTTTCATGGAAATGAGAAGAGATAATTGTTTAGTGAATAATAGTGAATAACAGTGTTTTTTATTGTAATAATCCAACTATAATCGTACTTTTAAGTAATTGAAGAGGAATTCAAAGTCGAGGAAGAAATTTCGTGTGTATATATGATTTTCGATGTGTAAGTGGTTATTAAAGAGGTAGAAATGGCTAGCTTCAATTTGAATATAATCTGCAGGCAGTGTGGCAGATTTTTCGAAGCTTTGAAAAATTGTAAGCATTTGTCAGATCTGACGGCATGCATGAATCACGTGTGATATGCAGCACCAAGTTGAACTCCTTCCAACTGTTCAGTCAATCCACTACTCAAGAAATCGACATAAGATTCACCTGTCTAACTTCCATTAAGAAAAACGAGTTTGAAAAAGATTATTACTGTCAGATTTTTTTGTTAGCACAACATTGAAGCGATGCAAAAATCTACTAAAAATGAATCAAAACGTGACAGAATAAAGCATAAATATTATATTTCACATTTTAAGTTTATTTTCTCGTATATCATTATAGTATTTACCCTAACCGAACCTGCAGTACTTTAATTGTTCTCTGCCTCAAAATTTATCCTTTCTAATCACATTTCTCTTATTTCTAAAAAATATTTTATCCAATAAAATAAGAAAGTACATTGGATATGATACACACAAATAAGACATGATATATTCCAATCAAACTCAATTAAAATTACATATCAATTTCCCTCATCCGTAATCTACACACAATAACATTAATTTCCATATAAATACTACTTTCACTGCAGCAAAAAACATTTATCACCAGAAAGACTCTCGCAACAGACATTTCAGTTAAGTTAACCAGTTTTTGCCAAGTGCGCTAGCCCCACAAACAACTCCATACCCCTCCAACAATAATTAGCTGCAAGAACCTGGACGCAAGAAAATTACTGGGGAGGATTACGCATTGAACAGAAAATCGATAGGAACGAAATATTCAGCTTGCTGCAATACACTAAAAAATGATGCAACTGTAAACAACGGCTCCAGCAAAGAAGGGTGATTACGATGTAAGGACAACTACGTCCGGAAACCGGGAGACGGGGAGTCGCGAGGCGGCGATAAAGGAGTAGAGGGTACGGGTGGGCTTACGTGATCAGAATTAATCATGGTTATTTATTGGTGGAATAAATTTCCCGTCGATCGGCGAATCTAGCGCGTCAGCCGCGCGCATTCTGACGCAGCTGCGCCATTAAAAATGACGGAACGACGTTGCACATGCAGAAGATAACCGAAACGACGCGGTTGACTCTTTCTTCGTGACGTATTTGTCCATATATATATATGCTCTATGAGGAAGCATTGGTAGTGTCCATTTTGTAGGTAGAATGAAACTTGTAGGTTCGTATAGAATAATTTTCAAGTATTACGTAAAAACGGAATTTATAGAAAAGTGTAAGAGCTGATATTTTAACCAGTTAACTGCGTTTGATGAGTATACACGTCATCTTAAATCTTGAAATGATACTAAGTCTTTCAACGACGAATTCTTTATTTTTTCAGATAAACATGTAATTCTTCTTTGTTCTGCTTTTTATTCAAATGTACCCTAGGTGCATTCGTTCTGCGTTTGACGAATACAAAACGAGAAATTTTTCAAACTGAATTCTACAATTAACAGGTTAATAGGTTGGGATGGATGGGAACTATAATTGTCAAAAGCGAATCTTGTGATTACTTTGGGAACTATAGCACCGTCTTATGAATTGGAGTATCGTCTTGTGAACTGTAGTATCACTTCGAGGGCTATAATAGTGCTTTGTGAACTGCAGTATCGCTTTGAGGATTATAATAGTGCCTTGAGAATTGTACTATCGCCTTGGGAATCGCAGTATCCTCTTGAGAATTACAGTACATCGCCTTGGGACCTACAGCTTCGCACTGTGAATTGCAGAATTGCCTTGTGAACTGTACTATCTCATTGTAAAGCATAAATATTGCCTTGTGAATTACAATATCGCCTTGAGAACTATTGAATCGCTTTGTAAGCTGTAGCGTTGCCTTGGAAACTATATTGCCTCGTGAACTACAATATCGCCTTGGGATCTATAATCTATTGTTTTGAACACTGCAGCATTGGTTAGTAAACTACAATCTAGAACCACAGCCTAAAATTGTGATTCGCTTCAGGAAAAGTTCATATTTATTCCGAACATGTTAACACGTAATCAACACAAAGTAAAAAGAAATGATTATTGATGACATCTAATCAGTCTAAAATATCAAGAGCCAGGCTACATTCAACACTAGCACCTAGAGTTCTGTACGTGTCGACTAAACTGAACGCTAAGAACGAAAGCATTAATGAAACAACATTAATTTCGTTCAACCGACTAAACGCATCAACGTAGCGCGCGACGCTTCGTCGCTCGTCGTGTCGTTAACATTCCATTCAACGTGAATTGCACCACCGCCGTGATGCGTAGGCTCATTTCGGATTCAAGACGGCGTGAAAAGAGAGACGGGGCCGCCACACACGTGGACAGCTGTTAATGGCCGTTAAATTCAGGGAAAGTAATGGATGCGTTCAGCCTTCTCTATTTGATAATGAAAAGCTTCTCGAATAGGTGTGACGCGATCCTATTTCGACGTAAAGTCGTTCGCTGAAGTTTGCAGCAGCTTCACGATGTTCTCGCGACGCAATTCGCGTATCCGTCCTTGAGTGAACTAGTTTCATATAATTATTTCGCTTCTTTCAACGTTTCACCTTGCGATCTATTTTCGCGATTACCACTAGAAACACCATTTGCCTCAAAATGGCCCATTCTTGATCTATCCTTTAGAATTATTGGAAAAGCAGAGGTGCTTCTTTGAAAAATGATTAAAGAAGGTGATTCAGTAACACGTGAACTTAAATATTAGTCAATGCAGATTCTAATAAATGCACTCTTACTGTTTCTAGAAAAAAATTAGGAAAACCCAGATTAATTACTCATAGGTACTTTACTTGTCGCGCAATTATATTAGCTTCTTGAATGACATATAATTTCATATTAAACAGTACGACTTAATCATTTCTTCAAATAATGGTCTTCAAGCTACTACATTAACTACTACGATTTTATATGTATGTAGTTACTGTTTCAATGCAGTTATTCTAATATAATAAAAAGAAAACGAAATTTTCAGATAATTATCTTAATGAAATACTTTTTATTTTATTTAACTCAAGTTCAGGAAAAAAAGTTTTGTGTTTGAATAGAACTTGAGAGCTTTGCTTACGATATATTCCGAACATTTCTGTTCGTGTTCACGACAGATTATGATTGATCCATTCGCGATCAGGACGGTCGGCAGGACGGTCGGCAGGCCGGTCGGTCGGCATTAATGCGTTGACAGTTCCGCGGCTGGGCCCTGCCTGCTGTGCACGTTCCGGCGCACAACGGACGCCGCTGATTTACTTACGCGTGTTAACGCGCGAGGTTTTCGCCAAGCGGGAATATTTATTGCCGCGCACCGGCTAACCGTAGGGATTGAATTATAATGCTCCGCGGCCTTAGTCGTATTACCGTTCGTCCCATACATCCCCGATCTTCGTGTTTCGGTCTTTATCAACGGAGCTGGCTTAAATTTACCATTTAAAATTGGTCTGTATATCTTTCGAAATATTAAATGTTTCTGACCATTTTTCTTACCGGAGAGCTGTCTGCGTAAAGTATCTCATTCGATGTGAACGCACTTTTAAAGGGTAACTCCAAAGAAATATTTACCTATTTATCAGTCATGTGACACTTGCGAGATTTACTTGTAAATGTTTTGATAACACATGTGATCTGTAAAAATTTATGTTCTTTATTAACACTAAAACTACCAGACAGGTCGAAGCGACCCATTTCTGAGTTCTTCTTTTCGCAATTATTAAAAAGAGAATAGATGTTTCTCTAAGAAATGATTAAAGAAATTTATTTAGCAATAAGCAAACTGAATTGTAAACCAATGGAAATCTCAGCAGATACACTATTGCAGTTTCTATAGGGAAATTTCAAAAAGTCAATTTAACTCCTCCGTAGTTCTAGAGTTAACTCTGTAACTGCGGCTGCGTTTTTGATTTTTCGGTATGAAATCGTGGGCTAGTTGTATTTGTTATGCAGAAGCGTCCTCAGAATTAGATAAAAATTAACTAACTAACGGGATTGATAAATAACGGGACTAACAGTAGCCTGATAAAGTATTCAAGAGAAGTTAAAACTTAATTAAACAGGAATATTTTAGAAAATATTTAGGACGCGAGTTTCACGTTACCCCTGATTAGAGGATTAATGTATTTGTGCATGTGACTAAATATTTGTGCTCGATTTACGTTAAGTTCTAACAAATTAATTATTCTTGAGAACATTAGTTAACCCTTCGCGATCGAATACCGTTGTAATAGCGATTTCGAGTTTTCATACCTCAAATCGAAAGCTGCAACTAAATCATTTCATTATTTAAACAATGAGCGATTGACATGTAGTTTTCTTCTTTTCTAGTATTTAAGACTTCGATGCGTTTTCAATTTTTTATAGGAAAAGTTTCTAGAAGTTTAAAACATGCTCGTCCGCAAAGGATTAAAATTAATATACGTGACTGAAGATTAATTAGAATATTCCAATAATTCCAATTGAAACAATAATTTAATCATTCCAAGATTAAGTAATGGAAGATTCATTTTTCTTTAAAATACTAGTAACGTAAGGTATTAAAATCAAAGGCATGCAACTAAAGTAGTTGAAGGGGTGATTCTCGTTTTTTAAGTGCAGAAAATTCGCTCAAGACGAAAACATCTAATTTACTTTAATTACTTATATTTCGAAAATTATCGAGTGCCGACACATAATATTTTATAGATAATATCTGGGATTTGTGTGCTGTTATGTTGCAATCAGAATGTTAAGATTAGAGGGGGACGCTGCGGGTACTTCCCCTTTTTCGTGTCGGTCACGTTAATACATTCCATGGCGCGGCCAATAAACAGTATAAAGTAAAAACATGAAAGAGAACGTTCAAATATTAGTTTATATTTTCAATACTTTAATATTTTTAGAAAAGAGAAATAATGTTATTTCATGTTACGTCAAGGTTCTCTCTATATCTGAAGAAATTCTTATTTGAAAACGATTTATTAAATACTATATCAAGTAAAAGCAAATTAATGAAAATAATGATTAAAATAACACGTCGAAAATGTAGAACGGAACTGTATTGTATTTCATTGCATACGAATTCTCTTTCCTTCTAATCCTCTTGGAAGTGCAGCAACTAAAAGCAGTCGCTGTATAAAACAGAATATCTGACAATATACTCAACATAGAGTCATTTTACGACCCTTTAATTGGGAAAAACAGCTATTAAGCGTACAGTCTCCTTTGATGTCCGACGATCTTGAGGATTTACGAGTTTATGGTACGCTAATCATCATTAAAAGACAAAGATAAACCTCCAGTTCTCTCAGATCTCTTTCAGAATTCTGACTTTCATCGTCCATAAACGTTTAAATCAACAAAGTACACAAATGTGATGAAATTAGACACCCAGGTTCTTAACCCTAATCGGAACACGATGTGACTGTGAGTCACATTTGAACTTTTTACTTTTGAAATTTTTGTATTATTTCATATTGCATTTCCAAAAGTTTTATGGGCTTTTAAAATTTAGGCCCTATAAACAAAAGCAATAACATTTTAACCATTCCTTTTATTCTCATAAGTGACTGAGAGTCACATCGTGGTATAATTCGTTATAAAAACACGTGGTACGATTAAGATTAAATTAGACACTACTTAATCCTTCACATCTATTCAACCGAAAACATACGCAGTTCGTTTTCTCTGTAATATTAGATCAAACTTGTAAGTTAGTTCACAAACAAAGTCGAACAATTTAATCATAAAATTAAATAATATCATAAAACCAGTAAAACGAATTTCATCAACTCGTAGAATTACAAAATAAGACGAAGATAACAAAATCAGTAAATAAATAAATAAATCTCTCATCGTTATTTCAATTGCGTCCCCACTCTTAACATACACCAAGATTTCGCATTACAACGCATAACACGACCACCCAAGAATTGAATTTATTTCACACCCCGTCAAACGATGATTCATTAATCTCCCCCAAAATCCTCCACCATTACCAAGGTATTAAAAAAAGATCACGCGCATAGAGTAAACACCCCCGCGAGATTACAATACTCAACAATCAGTCAACGAATTCCGCAACGATTTAATAACATTCACCGCTTTCCGACATCGCGCGATAATACCTGCACACCGACGAGATCGATATCGCGCGAGCCGTTCGAACAACACCTGTTTGTCGGGTATATTTCGTCGTGTTCGAACGTTCGTTAATAGCGCGCCGTGGGAAACGGCGTGTCTCGCAGAAGACTTTAATGAGACGCCGGATGTTCTTCAACGTTTTACAACGGTTCACAATGGCAGCGCAGCGCGGCTCTGGACCGCGTCGTCGCTCGTTAGTGTGCCGTATTTGTTAAGAATTTACAGCCGGGTTTAATTACTGCCGGCCGTGTTCCCTTTAAACCGGATTCACACTGTCGAGTGACCAGTCTCTGTTTAGGGAACAAAGAATTCTTGTTTCGTGGTGCTGAACCCAATAACAAAGAGATTTATTTTAAACATAGAAAGTTCAAAATCAATTAAGTGCTTTGAAATTCGTGAAAAGTCTGAATATCGAGTTAGCCAATGAGGCCAATGATTGGCTCATACACAGTGTATCTCACGAACTGTGTCCACTTAAAAATCATTGTTAGTTCAATCAATACGAGAAACTATTATTTATAGAAGTTGTAGAGTTTAAGAAACAACAGAATATGGTATAAATGTTATTCTTGCAAGTGGAGGCGTAGAGAAGATGTTGCGGTCACCTTTGCTTTTTTAAAATTTCGATGGATTGACGTATTACGAATATAAAAGTACTACGATGTATTTATCCTAAAACTTAGAGTTGCTGAGATATTTTACTTCTTTCATTCAGCATGTTCGAAATGTCGTGGTATCAGCACGATGATGTTTAACATACTATGCTTGAAGGGTAAGAAGTACACTTGATGAAATATTCCCAAATCGATGGATAGGACGCGGGGGGACTATTTGCTAGCCAGCATGAAGTCCAGATTTAACACATCCGGATATTTTCTAGTAGGGATGCACCGACAACTCCGGAAGATATGAAGCAACCAATTATTGCAGCGTGTGCTACAATAGACGCTCCAACAATAGCACGTGTACGGGACGCAACAGTTCAAAAGCTACAATGTTGCATCGCTGCAGATGGCCGACATTTCAAACATGCTTCGTAAAAAAGTCAAATATCTCAGCAACGGAAAGTTTTAGGATAAATGCATCTTAGCACTTTTATACTCAGAATACGCCAATCTATCGAAATCGAGCATAAACAATTGGACATTTCATTTAAAAAAACAACGGTGACCGCTATATCTTCTCTACGCTTCCACTTGCAAGAATAACATTTATACCGTGTTTTATAGTTCCTTAAACCCTATAACTTCTGTAAATAACATTTTCTTGTATTGTTTGAATTAACCAAGATATTTAAGTGGATAGAGTTCGTTGGACACACCTGTATTGTGGTATTTGCTTTTCATCGTTGACCGAAACTGTCATTTTGATCGGATCGGATCGTCGACTGTCAGTGTGAATCGAGCCTTATCATAACGACGTGTCCTCGGCCCGAGGATCGGCGGGTTTCCGTGGAATTTAGATATTAAGTCCGTTTTCGGGACCCTGGTCGGAAGCGGGGACAGGCGAATGCCCACTGAATACGGTTATTCAAAATTTAAACCGGCGCCCGTAACGAACCTTCGTTTTCATGCGCTGCAGTGCTATTTTGTTTGAATATGAAGCTGGACGCGCGCCATTTGCCCGGGCTAATAATTCCGACGTTGAACCGTTTAATGAATAAATAAATAGGAAACGGAACGCTCGTCTCCATTAGCGAATTAAGGTGTTGCGTGAGGGGGTTGGCTGTAAATTAGGTTCGTCGTTTGTGAGAAAATTGGAAAAGGAAAGGGTACAAACGTTCGGAAAATTTACAGGCAGCTGGATGGCGAAATAAGTCTGCCTTATTCAATGCGCCAGTAAAATCGTTTTAGTGTGGGTACGGTGCCTGATGAGAATTTATTCCGATTAAAGGATTCGTTCCGAGGTTTTTTAAATGATATTTCGAGTGGGTGAAGGTTTTGAGCGTTGTGTTAGCGATCGAAGTGTTTGCGTTTATGAAGATGATTTAGGTTAAATTATTTGAGTTTATTTAGAAATGCGAAGTTCAATTTGAAAAAAGTATAAAGAGAATTATTGCATTAAATACATATTATTTTTAATTTAATGTTAATAATATATAATGGTTATTATCATTGTATAATAGAATTGAATAGAATAAAATAGAATAGAATAATAATAATAATTATTGTTGTTATTATTATTATATATACTATACTTTTCTAAAGTTGTAAATATAAAAGAATTAGAAATGGCGATAGACAGTAATTTTGTTTTCATGGAAGTTATTAAAACATTAAAATTTCATTCAGATATTACACAATTTTTGGAAGACGATGTGAATGTTTGGAATACTACATAATAATATCGATTATATTGTGATTTGTATACGTTTACCTTCCATTGTATATATTGCAGGTTTGTATATCATTTTTTTTAGGATAAAAAGTGTTACATTTATTTTCTAAGCATGTAACTCACGAAACTGCAATTCTCGCTGTTGATATCCAGCTTACAAGCTGCGATTGCTCATTTTTCCGTCCGCGACAGTAATATTACACTCATTAGTCACCATTGCGGAAGCAGAATTCAGTAAATTGCAATTTTATAACTTTAATTACTTGCTGACCGACCAACCGGGCGTTACTACTGCGGTATAACGCCGCGAGTGGCGCACATTTAATGCTCGTCTGTGTTTGTAACCGAGGAGTTCATAACGCAAATCATTCTTGTTAGAGCATTAAGGATAAATTAACTTTGCTAACAACTATTAAAAAAAAAAATGATAAAACATATTACCTAACTCCATTATTGATCATTTGTTATCATCTTTTATTACTGTCGTCTGGGATAGGTCCGAATTATTTTTGTTAACAATTACAATATGTAAGGAGACCCACGTTTTATAAAAATATTTAATAGTGTAAATAACTAAATGGTAGTGTAACATCAGAATTATGGTACTTAATAGTTCATAATTATTTTTATTTATCTTTGCCACGAAAGAACATATGATATATAAAAGGTTCAAGATTATCAACGTGTTAATTCGAATAAAAAAATGTCCATTGTTATTCCTATTTTAATTTTGCTAAACATCCACCACTCGCTGCAAAAGTCAAGTACCCGCTTAAACGCGCTAACAATAATACGCAACGAGCGGTTTGTCCACTCATCGATAGGCGACACGAGCTACGTTAAAATATTCAAGGATGCGGCGCATCCAAACTCCTCGACACGCGTGCCACCTGTTACGACCGAGCCAATTGTAAATTCTGTTAACCAACTTTCTACGGCGTCTAACCCGGAGATCCGGTTCGCGATCGACCATTCCGTCGCCATGAAAAATTCAGGAGCCGCACCGTGAAGAAATGTCGATGTTTCTATAGCCAAAAATCAATTTTCTGGTATTCTTAGAGAAATCAAACGATTTATTTTACTAAAAGTTCAATATCTACAAACGATAAACATAAGTTCCACAAAAATTAATAAATAAATATAAGTAATAATAAATATTAAGAGTGAATAATATTAAGAGTAAAGTAAAAAATGTTTTAAAAAACTGATAAATGGCCCCAAATGCCGGACCACTGTGTATTCATAACAAATTTTTGGAAAAATAGTTGATCCTAAGTTTTAATTATTAGTTTTTCACTGTTAAATATGAACTGGTTTGATTCGCCTCGGTCTACTCTATATGATGCCAGTTGAAAACGAGTTAACGCTTTAGTTCCCGGTGATATCGCCTAAGGACCACAGATTTCAATATCAGTAAAATGTGGTCCAGTGAACCAGTCACAGAGCCACCAATATAAAATCAGGACAATAATAACCACCTATTTTTTTGACAGATAGATTAGCATTTTCCACAAAAATATTTATTCTTTTAACATTAAACGTAACATGATTAGCCAAATAACCGGTTTCAAAATTTGGTAAAAAATTCTGCATTCTCCTTCGTCCAGTTAACCAATTCTTATATTGTCGGATTTATTAGTTTTTCAATCTCTGTCTAATTAACGTATATTATAAAAATAAATGTTTTCTCGAAAAGTTTCTGATTAGGACCTAAAGAGTTAACATTAAGACTCCCAGACGGGTCAGAACGACCCATTCCTGAATTCTTCTGTTTGCAATTATTAAAAAAATAACAAATGTATCTATGAGAAATTATTAAAGAAATTGATTCAACAGTACGCAAACTGAATACATCAATGGAAATCTCGATAGACCCACTTTTAGGGTTTCCATAGAGAAATTCCAAAAAGTTGAAATAACTGCTCGGAACTTTTAATATTAACACTAGGTTTACGGACACTTATTGTACAGTTTATTCTATTGTTCCTAGAACAATTGATATTTGTTCATTTAGATCCTGGAAATTAGGGCTTTAAAAATAGACAATCAGGATACGTATTCGTGAAATTGCATGCATAAAAATCGATGTAAACATTTAACAAATAATGTGTATAAAATTCAGTGTGCATCAAATTGACGCGTTCCGTAATCCTAGTGTTAAAAAGCAAGGGCAAGGAAAGAATTTTTAAGGGACTGAGAGTAGATTAATGACATGTATCGGGTCTGAAGCTGTGATCTTGTCCAATGTAGTAGGTTGGTTCCCGCGAAGATGTCGGCAAACCGGAGCAGCACGTAACCTGGCAACGGTCAAGCAAAAACACGGCGTAATGAGCGGTGCGTTATCGATTCGGCGTAATTCATAATTTACGGAAACTGACCGTGATTCAGGCACGTCCTCGAGCGATTACGCGACCGGTACGCGGCCGAGATCCGTATGCGATACTGGCTCGTACGCGCGCGTAATTGGATAACGCGTGATCGTTTTTACGGGCTGCGCAACCAACATGACTGGCCCTTTCACCACGCTCGGTTCCCGGACAAATATTCCGTTGCCACGTTCGTCACGCGATTCCCGATAACGCGATTCCGCGGCTGCTAATTAACGAATTACAGCAGAGCTACGGTTGTATCGGCAGGAACGGTTGATCACTTTGTTACGGGACGTGATATGGAAGCTCACTTAAGTCTACGGCTTTTAGTCCGATCCAATTGGCGTCCTGATTTGAATAGTGCCGCAAGATTACGTCTGCATGGCCTACGCACGAGCTGGTGCTCGCAGGATCGAGAACGGACCCGAAATTCGGCAGGGATTTTTAGAATGATTAGGAATTGAAATAACTGATGAGATAGGGATGTCCATAAATTAATTTTTGATAAACTTGGAGCAGGTTTTGGAGGAATTGATAAAATGTTGGTAAGGTGTAACGAGTGAAACAGGTTTTCGTTGGACTACTTTGGAAGTCCACTATGTACTGTTTCTATTAAGTAATTATTGTTTCTAATTTTTAGAAATGCTGTTTCCAGTATTTTGTAGTATTCATATGTGGGGAATAATATTTTCGATGTCTTACACTGTAATTGGAACTTCTAGAATTGTATACAGAAACGTGAAACTAGAATTCATTTTCCAGAATAAAAACGAAAGTAATTAGAAAGTAAGGTATTTATTTACATATCGTTATTTGCATTACAATGATAAGTAGATGGGAATGCTGTTTATAGCATTAATTATAAATAATGAATTCATAAGTCAAACAAATGACCATGACGAGCCAATCACATCCACCTAAATATAGACAAGAAACCTTATTTCCCTGTGAAACAAAGATCTATTAACATTAAAATCACTGTATCAGTCAAAATGACTGGTTTCGATCCTTTTATTTTGCAATTATTGATATTTTGAAAGCATAGAATATTCGAAATGATCTTAAAAATAAATGGTTTCACTTGTATACAATAATGAATATCTGTAGAAACTGAAAATAATGTATTGTTACAATTTCTATAGAGATTACTTATTAACCATATTAAATGCTCGGTAGTTCTAGTGTTAAAGTAGCTATCCTACATCCTAAGTGTGTTTTAATTAATTTACACACGTGCAACGAACACACACCTTTGCCTTCAGTCGGGTCGCTATTTTTCATACGTCAGTTTGCACAATACTTCACCCCCGTCGTCTCGTGCACACGAAAAAATGCGCGCAACCGCCTTAATAGGTTACACTTCATGCCCTTTTCCCTCCAGCGGCGAGCTGCTTTTAAAACACGACATTGTATCGCTCGCAGCGGCGTTTCTCAGCGGCTCTGAATGCTTGTTGGCAGTATAATTTACGTTTGTTCTCGCTCGGCTACTTTTCACAATATTCGAAGTTTCTCTTCCTCTCCTGTAAAAACTTCGCACCGCGCATCGATTCGTCGTGGCGATATTATTGGTGACTTACATGAGTTTGCGGCACGCTTGAGAAGCACTGGGTGTTTCGGAACGTTAAGAGCTTTGGATTCCATGGTAATTGGACCACAATTGAGATCTCTAAAGTCTCGGGTTAACGCAACATGTTAGGGATAGCGGCCTAGGACTGATCCAAGTTTTATTCACACTCCAATATTATGTCCGAGTTTCGTGGTCTGGCGAATAAATTGAACCAATAAGTCTGTCGAACAGACTGTAGTTGTAAGTATGGCGAATTTGTTTGCTAAACATGTTTGCTCAACTTCTTCGACAGACCTATTGGTCCAATCGATTTGTCAAACTTGTTTGCTGAACATGATTGACAAACTTGTTCGCTAAATATGTTCACCAATCTTGTTCGTCAAACTTGTTCTCCGTCTCCTATAGACCTGGGGAGCTTCAAAAATTTCGTCAATATCGAGTCATCAAAGTTCCCTTATCAGTTTTTCTATACGTTTGCAACATTATTGAAAAAGTAAGTACAGATAGGCTACTATTAATTCTGTTTCGCCCCTTTCAAATGCAAGACCGCCTTTGGGAAAGTAAGAACGATAGTAAATTCAGGATTATTGCACAAGCAAATTAATGAATACAAAAATGAGAATACGACGAGATTTATAATAATTAGTCTTCACTTCTGATTGAGATTAGTTGTTACTTTACATTAATTTGGTATTGGTGAATAAAATTATGTAATAATGATTGATAACCAGAGAGATAACCGGAGAGTAGATAGTATCGCGTCTATTGCTTTCTATAATCACGTTGTTACTGTTGCGAGTAATGCGATTATATACGAAGGAAATAATATATGTCGAAATGGATCGGAGCGGATTCGAACGCGATGACGCAAACCGAAGCTGGTCTAAGTGAGGCAGGATGGTTAAAACGTGTTAAAGTGGTTTCCGAGCGGAGCGAAGCGAGTGGGATACATTCAAAGCAGATTGCAGCTAGGTCAGGCTGTTTAGAATGAAGTTGCAAGATTTTAGAACCAATCGTGGAGTGAAGCGAGCATCGATGAGTTGAAATTTGTCTGAATGGAACAAAGTAGGACTATTAGAGAACTATTGAGCAGTGCTACATACCCTAGAGATTATCAATTATCATTAACCCTTAGCACATCAGTCTATTTTATAACCTACCAGCAATTCCAAGCCATTTTTATAAAAAAACAAAATTTTAACTCTAGTGAAAATGACAAAATGTTACATTATAATGTTCCTTAAATTGTTTATTTTCCTTCTTAGGAGAAACTTTGAATGTTTAGCAGATGCAACAATCTTAGAATAGTTCTTTCAACTTTGTTTATTAAAATATTTAATACTATAAATAGTGGCGTAGTGGAGCTTATGAGGGCAAAGGGTTAGATTACGGATTCTTGCAGTTACTGATTTTCATAAATTAATTTATAATCAGAGTGAAATAGATATTATCTTTTACTAACATCTTCTACTAATATCTTTGTCATTATATAGATGTGAAATCTTGATTAATCTAATAAAAATGCACAACTGCGTGCATTTTTTCCATCGCGTTCTTATCATATCTAACTAATAAAGGTGTAATATTCAGGAATGCGAGAATGAGTGTCAGAAAAGAGGAATAAAAGAGTAAAGCCTAGTGGTGGAGGGAAAGTGGCCTGCACAACATTGCAGGTTTAAGATTTCCAGTTCGGCTGTGAAGGGGTGTGTTTGAGAGTTTTTGGAAAGTGTGAGTGAGAAGAATGATAGTGAGTGCGAATATCCAAAAGAAAGTCTGTGTAGAGAGAGTCGTGCGTTGGTCTTCGTGACAGTAAGTGGTGTGTCGTTAGTATATAGTTTCTTATATTAATAAACATAGTTATTTATTAGGTGTTCTATATTCTCGTATATTATTACCGATCCACGCATAGATTCATAAAAGGTTCAAGTTCAAAGATTCAACAAAGGCTATAATAAATTTGTTGAGTTACGTTATTCGCGCGTTGCATTCCCACTTGAAAAGCACGTCGAACGCGAATTCTGAAACAAACTGAACGCGCTTCCTGTGTCATCTTTCCCAGGCGACAAGGTTTGAAACCGGGACAGCTGTCCTACAAAAAGACACTTACCACAATATCGCGTCAGCAACAATCGGCCGCGGGCTACAAAAACCAGAGGTAATATTACCTCACGGGCTGCGACTGCGTTAATCCTTCTTTTCATACTACGGGGCGGACGATAAGCGATAAAAAGAAATCCCCGTCTCGATTCCACAATATCTGACGGCCCATTTTTCCCACTTCACTGTGCGCGTGTTCTACTGCAGTGGTAACTAGCGGAAGTTGTACCGTATCGAAGGTGAACGGATGAGGCCGGAGACCTCACGACAGGTGTTAACACTTTATCTACCGCAAGCCTATTAACTCCTTACCCTACAATATCGAGTGACACTCGTGGTGAAGCTATCAAATAGAATTTAACAAACATAAGTAAATTCAATTTGTTTGAATGCAAATTACATATCATTCCTTTGTTATCAATGGTTATACCTTTGAACACACGTTGACATAGAATATGGTTGGAATTTTCTCTTATTTTCAATAAGTTATGAACCCCTTGCAATAATGATCGATACACCTACGTTGTTATTAATAATTTATTGAAAAAAGACAAGAATTCGGTGTATATTCTATATGTACGTTTGCTCTAAACTATACTAATTGATAATAGAAGAGTAGTATTCAATCTGTATTTACAAAAATTGAGTAATATTTGTGTTTGTGAACTGCTAAACAAGATTTTATTGTTATACAAAATTTGTCATTTATTCGCGGAAAAGTGCAATACCCCAATTGGCAACCTCAAGGTGAAATGGGTTAATCAGTTTTTAGATTCCGAATATTTAATACCTATTAAAGTTATGTAACTCTAAAATAAAAGAAATTAAGATAAAGAAAGTCGTAAACGAAATAAGTGAATTTGATTAGATAGTTCTAGCGTTAAGTAGTACACTAGCGTTGATTCCGTAATTTCTTTACGTCAGTAGTTATCGACTATTCGTTTTTATTCTATTCCATCATTTTATAAAATGCTTTTTCTAACGACGTTCTATAAAATTTCCCAATATCCTATAAATATAGTATCTTCTACGAGTAGTTCATAATATAATCATCCTTGTCAATGCTTAACACTAGGTTTATGGAACACATATTAACGAATATTAACGCATATTGAGTTTTATAAACATTATTTGGTTACTGTTTACATCCATTCCAATTCACGCAATTATACGAAAAGGTACACTAATCGTCTGTCTTTGAACTTCAAATTTCCAAAATCTAAGAGGACGAACATCAATGTTTCTAGGAACAGTAGAATAAATTATCTAATAAACCATAAACCTAGTGTTAAAGAAAGCGTGCAGGGGATGACATTACCTTTGTATATAAAAGGGATGGTTGGCATAGCTGGAAAGTCAGTCGAAGTCAGTTATCAAATTAGTTACCAACAATAGTCGAGCGTTCCTCTTGTTTCATAATAGTCTTCAGTTGCAGTTGCGTATGATTCGTTGTAAACAATTAGCCTTACGATATATGCACATCTCAATTAAGCCTCTACAGTAATGTACAGCTACAATGTCTTAAATACCAGCGTTCAACTTAAAGTTCAACACATCGACGCTCGTCCAACTCCGGTCTAAAGCATTCCGTTCCCGGGTCAGAGGTCAGGGATCGTATATTTTGACGCGATTATGTCCAAGCGTTCGAATAATCGAGTTTACAAACTACCGCGACTTTACTTTCCCAGGATAATATTGAGTTTCGGCCGTACGGCGTGCCGTCGGGATTCAACCTGCCCTTCGTCTCCCTTTGCAACCCCTTCCACTCTTCACGCAGGGAGCGAGCGTAAGTAGGGCGGCAAGCTTCCCTTTGAGACCGGCGTTGATTCGATCGTCGGTCCTAAAATCCCGGCAGACATCGGCTCGGAAAGTGTATTACCGATATATATCACCGTACTTAATACTTTCGCGCAGCGCTCGGTACGAGTAACCGTTGGACTCGGTCGAGTTATAAAGTTACAAATTCCCTTCGGTCGCAGCATTCGAAGGGAATGCCTTCGCACGTTCGACCCTTACTTCACCTCAATCCCCCTGAAAATGTATTACTGTATCCTTGGAATTCATTTATTTGCGATGGTAAGTCTACAATGAAATTAACCCCTCGTGATTGGTTTATCCATTAGAATGCTGATTGAACGCGTTATCTTCATTGATCGGATTAACTTGAACGATGCGTGGAACTTTGTTTTTGATTATATTTCTTTTGTGGAAAAGTATGAAGTAATTCATTTGCAACGCTTCATTGTTGAACATTTATATGTTTCAAGCAGTTTTATATTTTTTGGAAAGACAATTAAGAATTCTCGCTGTTGTAGACGATACTTTAAGCAAAGGTAGTTTTTAATGATCTAGAAGAATCTGTTTGTATTGTAATGATTTTTTTAATTTTATTGTGAAAGATAATATTTATTAATCTCAATGAAAAAGACTTAGCTCTACCTAAGAGGACTTTTACGTGTCTTATAGTTTATATTGTTCAAATGATGTGTTAGTTTGTATATTTCGTTGGCAACGAGTGTTTTCGATCGACGACCGACCATCGTTAGTCTGCATTACCTACTGATACTTTCCAGAAACCAATTTTTCGATTTTTCGGCTCGACGTCGCACAGTGGCGACACTGATCGCAGGCGTTCAGGAAGGCGCTATTTCCTAAACTCCGTCGCAATGACTATACTTTGAAACTTTGCCTTCTCCTTTCGATATTCTCGAACCAACTGATTCTGGAATATGATTTTTTCGATCCGCGCTCAGCCACGCCTCGTGAGTCGCTCGTGTTTCAACCTCCTACGTATGAAATATGGACAACCGTACTTTAGTTGCAGCTCGATTCATTTTTCTCGAGCAACTACCGCGACTCGATTCCTTCCAGGATTTTATGACCCAAACCTTTCTGAGGTGGCGACTGGTTTCTGACCTGCTCGTAAAAAATTGTAACTGTACAGGGTGCCGGGGACGCCCTGGCCCATTCGCCGCTGGAATATCGAAGTGGCGGGATAGTTTCTCCGGACATGAATGAAAAATATATGATAGGACGTGGAGTTTCAAGGAAACGTAAGCAGATGATTCTCTGTTTCAGTTTCGCTGCGAAGTGGAGTGCTTTACGATTGTTGAAGTAACTGTTAGCTGACAAAAAATTAGCAACTTGCCAGTACTTATAAGAAAGCTTGTAGGTGTATGGGATATCATAAAACTATAGTTACTTCAATTGTAAAACACAAAACATAATAATAAAACACAAAATTTAATATTAAACGTTTCTGATCAAGCAGAAAGTGTTGAATGTAAGTTTAATTTTAATTTATTCTAATTTAGCACAGAGAAAACCTAAGAATAGAAAAGGCTGACGGAAATCACAGTCTGAAGTACCTCTGTTTGACTAATTGTACTTCGTTCCACTTAAATAAAATCTTATTACAACAATTATGAAACACATTTACTTATACTCCTGTATGCACTTTTGAAACGAACCTTTTCTCGACCATCTTCTTAAAAGACGTTTTACAAACCCCAATTCTTATTTCGTCATTAGTTTCAATAATAAACTGTTACATATTCCTCTCACTAGTCACGAAAACATCAAGGATCAAATCACTCTATTGGAAACATTTTCTTCAATTTTGTATGCAATTCGGTTATATTAAATCTCATGAAAATAAATGATGACTCCAGTAATATTTTACCCTTGTCAGAGGAGACGAGACAAGAAAGGTGTTGCACGGAATCGCAACGAGAACAATCTTCGTCTGGCACTAAAGTTCTCCCTAGAGGATCGGGCATCCAAACGCCACGCGTTTCATCCGAATCTTTCCATCGGGTAGTCCAGCTATTTCCTTAAAGCTTCAATTTATATAGTGTACAGTCCAACCAGTGCACTCGTTAGTTTCTGTGTCGACTCGTTTCCGTTTATATTACTGCTTTGTGTGCACACATTTCACCCCCAATCCCATCCTTTATGTACTTTACGCATGTGTATACAGGGTGTTATCCAAATCGTGACACACACAAGTGGAAGTGAAACAATTCTATATAAGAAAGTAATTAGAAAATATATAATAGAATAATATTATCTCACATGATGCTTTAGTTTCGAGGTAACTGCTTTTAAAAACTCGTCTACTACACATAGTGTTGACATTAACCCTGCACTCGAAGGTTTCACACTAGAAGTATTCAACATTTTCCAATGAGATATAGACGACATTTTTTTAAACTAACTAGTGAGAATACATACATAAATTAAGAAACAATGCTATTTTATTTTACTATTTCACATATTGATGCATTATACAAAGATTATTATTAAATATCAAACTTTAATAATTTTGGTATATTAAATCAAGTCACCTCTTAAGTCCGAAAAGTTGGTACATCAATATCAGCTGATATTAATTATTTAAGTAAATAATTTAGAATTTTCATTTATTATAAATATCAACTGTAACGTACCATATGTACAATATAAAAACATGACAAATTAGAACACAATTAATAACTCAAAAATAAAGTTTCCTACGACAAACCGTTATTTCACGTTTTCGTTTAACCAGTTAGCTGTGGTGACCTCTGCGAAAACCTCACCTAAATTGTGCACCTAAATTCGCATTGTATATTGTCTTTTTATAATACATTTTCCTATTTGTTCATTTTTGTAGCGGCACGTGGCTCGCAGCGTTGGTAGGAAATAGCATTGACCACTTACAGATGTTTAGGTATAAGCAATTAAGCCTACCCTAAAGTCTGTAAGCCGGCGAAAATATTTTACGCTTTTTATATGTGAGTAGCTGAATAGGCTACCCTACCATAAAACGCTGTCAGCCATGTCCCGTTAAGGCTTCTTCGGCCGCACGGTCAGCGCTGCTCGCAAAAAGATTCCGGATTAGAAATTCACAATTTTTCCCCTGCCAAAAATCGAGGCGACGTTGGAGAAGAGAATTAGCTCCACCCTCGAAGTTTCCAAGGGGTAACGCCTTTCCGGAGACGAATATAAATAAAGCGGAAAGGCGCGAGGAAGAGATCACCCGTTCTGCCTCCGAACACTCGCCTACATAAATAAATAACTTGCAAACATACTTGTCGCGAGTATTCAATAATACCTTACATCGCAACAATTTTATTTCGTCTTGTTCTTTGAATATTTTAAACATCTTGAAATTTACTTGTAGGTTGGTTTTCACTAAAATTGCGATTTAAGTAACAACTACTTTTAGGCAACCACATTTTCCGCGTAACGAATATACTCGTAGTAACAAAAAATATTTCCAATTCTTTATAACGAGTATACTCGTCGATTACAGCTAACTGGTTAACCTGTAAACTGTGGAATTTAATTTAAAAAATCTCCGATAATGATCGCAATGAAATGAAATAATGAAGTGTATCTAACGCAGGTCAAATGCAGCTACAATATATTCTAACGAAAAGTTAAAGCAGAATGAAGAAGGATTACGTTTATCTGAAGAAATGAATAATTGAAAATTTCATTTTGATCTTAAGATGACGTGTATACTCGTGGAACGTAGTTAAATCCAGCTTCTTCCTTTTCTCACTGTAATTCACGAAACAGCCCGTATAGCCGGCGCGTCCCCGTGCACGCGCACAACAAGCAGAGCACACACGCGTGTTCCTTCGCCGGGCCGTGCACCGCCGCCATCTACCTCACCGTATTCCCAGTCACGGTCCTGATTAGCCTAATAGAAAACACAAACACCGGCCTTAATGTATACCGTCGATATATCATCCTTACATCCACCGCTCTCGCAATCCCGTCCGCGTTACTGGCTACCGGCCTGCTGCTGTTGGGAACACGTCGACCAGGGAGGAAAAAAAGGGAGAGAGAGAGAGAGAGACAGAGAGAGCAGCCAAAACTGGGTTAATACAGGATGAGACGTCCGTTCCTACCATTGACACGTATGTAGGCATGGTTCTACACACCGGGAAAAAAAGTATTGAGTTCGCGCAGAGAAGCTGGAAAAACGAGCGATGTTATTCAAACTCCCCTCTGAAGGGGTGGGGGCGAAAAAACTGCCTGCTGGAAGGTGCTTCGCGTGATTGTGCGTCGGGGGTGGTCGGATTGCTCGGCTATTCGAGCGGTCTTTTGGGATCGTGGGATGTTAGTAACGTGATGTAATCAGATTATTGATATTTGAGTGGGGCGTGAAAGAATGTACGGTGTTGATTGTGGAAGCTGTAGAGCTATGCAGTTTGGGATTATACAGTGGATTATGGGATAGGAAGAATATTTTTGATAGAAGAAATGTGAATGGTTTGTATTATACTGTTGGTATTGTTATTTTTATACTAGGGGGTGGGAGTTGCTAAAATTGAAGGATGAATGAGGAAGAAAACTAAGTTGTTCGTTTTGGGCTTGATGTAGGATTATAATCTATGCTATTATAAGTGAAGAGGAAACTTAAATATAGGATGACTCTTGCAACTGGATAATAGAAGAGTAACGGAGACAAATATTTGGTGACTACTAAAGGTTTAAAAATCGTTGAAACGCGAAGCACATAATCAACGATTCGTTATAATAAAAGGTAATGAAAATTATTAGTACAGTTTATAATTAAGCTAATGATTTTGATCATTCTGTTCAATCCTGCTACGTTCTTGCGCTTTTTCCCAACCCAATTTTCAATTTCTCCCTACCACTTCATTTATTCACTTTCTTCATTTGTCTCATTTTTATTTTATCAAGGACATTTTAAAATTTGAGAATAGTTTACGGAAATTATTATCAGACCACGTACTTTCCTACTTTTCCAATGAAATTTCAAATTTGCAAATGAACGAAGAACTGTACGCATAGGTATTTTCCAGGAACGTTTTCCTCAAAGAGGCTCCGTCATCGCAGTGCAAGGGTGCACGGTTTCGCCGATAATGTTTGAAACAGCATAATTCACGCTTCCACCTATTATCATAGTAGTTCCTTCGGGATTCATATTTACGATACGATCGTGCAGGTGGGTACAATGGTTCTGCCGGACCATTGTGACCAATTCTCTTTAGCGCGCGGACGTCGAAATAATTTCGTACCTTCGGAGGCCGGTAAATTGTTACGATGGTAGCATTATCCGTTCGCTCGGATTATTATATTCCAACTATACGCCTACCCTTCTTCCGCTTCTTTTCTTTCCCTTATCCCTTTGTCTCGCGCCGGCCAGACCCATTGTTTCCGAACAATACTTACCGGCTGCGTACAGTCGCGTAATGAATTTTTATTTCTTCTCGATATTACTCACTTTCACGTGAATGCTCGTTTCGGACCGGGGTTGGAAGAGGGTGGTTCGGTGCAGGCCGCCGGAGTGGGAGGATGGTTTCAGAACGGTGTATCAACGGGCTCGAACGATTTATCATTCTGAAAAATCGCGTAATGATACTTTTATGCGGGGCGTCGTAATAAAGAACCGCAGCAGCATAATGCAAGAGTCGCACCGGCCTGCACCGGAACTAAATAAATATGGAACGTAACCGGCCGCGCGATATTAGTACGCGTTTTATTAAATAAAGCTGTAAATATGGACTAGAGTGTTTACCTCGTGAATAAAGTCGCTTTGAACGGTCTCATTATACGAAAAATTATATATATCTATAATATATTCATTTATTATTATATTAAATAGTTGCAATATAATATTAATTAATAAATATTTTATATATATATATGTGTGTGTATAATAAGATATGTTTATTATTACATTAAATATTAATATATACAGTGAGAGTTTTCTAACACGATGACATAAAGTAACTTCTAAGTTATTCGTTGTACAAACAAATGTTTCACACAAAAGTTGCTTGATATCTAAGGGGACATGCAGTACTCTAATTTGTTTTTCTTACTTTTTTAGTGTGATATTAGGATCATTTTCAGTTTTCTAAATGGAATGCCTAATATTTTTCCTCAAATTCGGATAAATCATAAAATTTTGCGTAACAAAGTATTACATAAAGTGGAACTTGCAATGAAGTTATTTTAAGTCGACATGTTAGGAGATGCACCCTGTAAAATATGTAGTATATTTATATGTATAGAAAAGTAAGTTCGATCGTGCACGCGCTCGTGTACACGTTGCGACAAAGAATTCACGAAATTACGCGGCCGAAAGTTTCGCTCGTTTGTAATAAATAGAACGAAATTTCGGCCTTTACGACTTTCGCGACAGTCCGTCGTTAATAACCCCAGCTGAACTGCGATGAGAAATGGATGCGTTTCAGAATATTTCAGAAAAGTTTCATCGTTACTCTCCGGAACACAAAGTAACGCGCGCGCGCACGCGCTTGCAACTCTTTACCGCCGACTCACTGGTCATTTTCACGTAGGATAGACCAAAATGAATAGGATTTATTACTTTGTTATAGAAATCAGCACGCTGACTGTCCATTACTGCGTACACCTTCCTTATACTTAATCCAATGCATCTTCAATTGTTTCAAACTGCTGTTTGCTAGCAGTACGTGTTAGAATCGAAGCGAACGCAACAAATTTGTGGCTATTCTAAAATACGTTATTCGGAATTTCACATTTAAAATGGCAAGCTAAGCTTAGAAATACAAATATGTTGATTATTATTAGTCTCTAAAGTGTCTAAATTCAGTATTTAACGTACTTTAGGTTATTATATTATATTTTATTCATTTATCGTATTCACTTTGAAATCTTTCGGAACGGGGCTATTCAGATAAGATCGTGCGAAGCGAAACGAACGTCGGATTTCCCTCACTTTTTATCTCTGTGGTTGTAGATATCATCATTACTTATATATAGACGTACAAAAACAAACAAATCAGAGATCACGAAGACCAGAAACAATAAAAGACACAGTAATAAGAGTTAACTCCAATGAAGTGATCATGCGTCAAACTCCGGAAATTTATCGCATATCTTATACAATCTTATAAAAAACACTTACTTGTCGAAAAATTAAAAAAAAAATGTTTACATTTGAAATTTCTTGTCAATAAAATGACACTTCTTAAAAAACAACAAAAGGAGTTAAAGACCTAGGCCAAAGAAGGACACTATTAAAACAAGCAAGAAGACTAATAAGGATGGATGAATTAATAACGTAAATACAGGATCTTCTAGAGAATAATACTGCATTTATTTCAATAAAAAATTTATCTACCCACCTTCAAAAAATTGGGATGAAAAACTGGGATGAACATTTTTTTCAATAGATTTCTTATTAATGGTCATTCAGCTTCAATATCAGTAAAAAATTATTTAAAAAACTTAAAGACCTTCGTGTTATAAGTAAAAAAATGAAAAGTGAGAAATATTCGATTTGCCAAAAATTCCACGTGAATTGGATATTTCTAACTTTTCAGTTTTTTTATTGTAAAACGATGGTTTTTAAATTTTTTAATAATTTTTTTACTGATATCGAAGCTGGATGTCTATTAATAAGAGATCTACTAACAAAATTTTTATTCTAAATTTTAATTATTAGTTTTCCGCTGTTAAATTTAAACTGACCCGATTCGCCTCGGTCTATCTTACGTGTCCCACTCGAAAGTGGAACTCTGGTTAACTGGGCATCCATGTTCTTTGATCAAACGTTTTGATCGAATGAAACGTTGAAGAATATTTAATATATAATACTTTTTCAGTTTAAATCCTTTGCGCTGAAATTGTCTTTTGGTACATATGATTTCATTACGAATGTGAAAGATTTATATTTTAATATTGTATTACATAGTATAATGTATTTTAATATAATATAATGGTAGGAAATGTGGGTTAGCTAGGTTTTTTGTGAAATGTCGATTACATTTTTTGCATCTAAAAGAGAAATCATATAGAAAATATGGGAACAGATCTGTTTTATTTCAATGGTTTATGTATTAATAATATTTAATATTGAATATCAAAAATTTTGTTGCTTATTCTTATTAGACATGTAATTATTTCATTCGCTGCTTTTTTAAATAAAAGCGGAGTACAGTGTAAATTTTATTTATCTTTAAGAAAAGAATTTTGTATTTTATATCTCAAGCAAATGGAATTGTAACGACTGTAAATGTTATTCTAAAAAGTAGTATAATAAACCTTGTATTAATTGTAATTTGAAGTTTATATACACTGAGGGACTTGAAAATTTAAATAAAACGAACAACACCGTACGATCCGCTTAGAATACAAGACACTCTATTATTTCTGTCGCCTTTATACTCTTCCTTATCGTCGTCATGTATTACATGCATTGTGTGCTTTCACCTCCACTTCCGGTTATACTATGTATCCTTCGGTTAAGTAAGTATGCTATGGGTTATTGATCAACAATGGAGAACATTATTAACTTGCCACGGGTACCTAATTTCTGTCGTTTAAAATACTACATAGAAAACGTCAGAAATTTTGCTGAATATTATCACCGTACATCTTTATTGTATACACAATGTACACTCAATAAAATGAAGAATGACGTATAAAATAAAATAACCTTGCTAACGCTATGTATCTCAAACACTGAGTGCAGTAATTATAGATAAACGGAAGAAAATATAAGTGTAATAATTTAATTTGAAATCTTACGTACTAAATTACAAGAGAATGAAATAGAAATTAATAGTTCAACTTGAAATATTATATTATAAATTATAGTAAAAGAAGATTCACTTTGCTAATCTAAGCTCAAATATTATATAACGTGTAAAACGACGAAATTTGTTAAGTGATTTAAAATATTGCATGATATACTAGAAGAAAAATAGAATCAGGAAACTGTAAATAGATTTTTAAATTAGTTCAAACGATGTGCTCATTTCCGGTGATTCTCGTCAGAAGGGGTGAACGAGTAAGGCCGTAATTTTGGAAAACGTGGTGCTCCTTTGACGCCTTCCCCAGGAAGGGTCAACTACACGAGACGGTCGCGGCGTTCTGCCTACCACTTCAGACGCTTAGGTTAATAACAGGAGGTGGAACGGCAGCGAAGGAAATGAAACTACCGGAGCTGTCCTCGCGGAAGGGGATGGCCAGAGATTTGGCCAGACTACAGGATTCTTGTACAGACCCCTTGTTTTTACGTGTCCCGCGAGATTTTAAATGGAACATTATTATGACACGGCACGGAAACTCTGACCTACTATGACTTTATTAAGATTTCATAAAGTGCTGCGTAGGGCTGGAACTTTAACTGTGCTGTTCCAAACTTCTATAGAGTGTTACATGGCTTGTCATCGTTTCGCCCGTGTGTATTGGATTTATTATTAGTAGGAACAGCAAACATTGCGTTTAGAGTTCACAGAAGAGTATTGGGAGAGGAAATGGTAATTGTAATAAACTGTAGAGGATCATTTAAGGGAAATCGAGTTCTTTTATTGTACATACTAAATACATATGTAGATTGTAATTTATTATTTTTCCACCACATTCTTGTAAAATAAAAATTTATAAAACGAATATTTAATTCTTTCATTCCTTACTCGTTGATTGTTGGATTGACAATATTACTTAACGAATATTATTTTTCTCAATTATTACAGCAATTAAAATTTGCAATGATATTGAGTGGCATTAATATTTTACCATTTCTTCACGAAATTACATTTCTTTATGTGCTACGTGATTCTCCCGTGAGGAATCGCATTTTACGTAAAACTTTCTAAAAATCATCGCGTAATCTTCAAGGAAACATCAACAAAACCGTATAATATATCAATTAGTGTTGCAAAGTCGTCGATTCACGTTTGCTTCAAACGGGACGCAACAAAGTGCTCGATCTTAGTCCCCGCGATCGGGTAACTTTCATTCAAAGCCGAACAAATGGAAGTCGAAATTGACGAGCGAGAATGCAGCCCGAAATTCAAAAGAATCCCGTCGATCAATCACTGCCATGTTCAACGCGGAACCCGTTTGATGCGCGCATTATTACGACGAACGATGCTCTACCTACCCCCTTCCCCCTCGCCCGGCCGCCCCGCCAACGTCGTCGATACGTCTCTTACTATTCAAATATTCGGAGAATAATTTTACCATAAATTTTTGAACTTGGCGTCGAATGGCCATCGGGCGAATTGGCTCCGGTTGCTCGGCAAACATTGAACTATTTGATATAAAATACTTATGCTGGCTTTGCCATGCAATTTTCGAAGAGTGCTGGAAAACACTGGACCGACCCGTCTACGTTTCCTTTATTTCCCTCCGTCCCAGCACGAGTCCCACTCCTTTTTCCGCATCGATGAGTTCCCTCGCCCAGCAACCGCCGCGTTCCGCTACCGGAACTGATCCTGCGCGCGTGTCCACGTACAGCTTGACTCATAAATGCACGCCCATACTATAGGTCAGGCTTGTCTAAGTTTTGTTAACCGGTCATCAGTTAACTCGTGTTTGTACTTGCATCAACTATTGCAATTTTTGAAACGCAGGGCAATATATAATACTGCAAAAGCAAAATATTCAAAGTTATATACAAGGTATGTCCAAAGTTTCATTTCATTTTATTATGTAGAAATTAGGTATATTGCAGTTTATTTAGATTGTTTCACTTTAATGCTTAATTACGGAATAATAAAAATAGTGGTCGATGACGACCGGACCTTCCAAAATGCTTGAAGACAGTTACACGAAGGAAATTGATGTCAAATTAAAATATCCAATAACACAAGTAACTAAATAATAGTGTAACTCAAGAATTGTGATACCAAACCACTAATAACCAATTCTAATACCGTTTGCGTTCGTTACAGAAGAACAAGTAATATTATACGAAACGCTCAAAATTCTTGTGGTGGTCAACGTGTTAATACTAGAACTACCGAACGGGTCAAAATGATCCATTCCTGATTTCTTCTTTTTGCAATTATTAAAAAGATAACACGGTTCTCTGAGAAATTACCGAAGAAATTGTTTCAACGATATGCAAATATAATTGTATATTAATAGAAATCTCAATAGATGCACCGTTCGAGTTTCTGTAAGATAATTTCAAAAAGTCAATACTACAAATAGAAGTTAAACATGCTATTAATTTATGCGTGGCCTGTAACAACCTGTCTTATTCCAATGAGGCTCGACGAAGCTAAAAGGTCGGACACTCCTGCTTCAGGTGAAGTTGCACATCAAAATAGATAGGAAAGGTCTTATGAATTTATGTTCTGCGTGTCTTGGTACTTAAATTATAAGTTATTAAGTGACATATTATTGCATCCCCTAAATATTGAGTCTTACAGCCCCTCAGAAGTATCAGGTGGTATTTGAATAGTCTAAAATTTAGTTAAATTCATATTGGTGGATATTGTTATACAAACATTAGATAGTGTTGCTAAGCGTGAATACTAAAACGTAAAATATTTCATTTAATTATTGTAACTGAGAAACTAATGTATGCAAGACTTAAGTTCGTAAGATATGTTTTCCTTAATTTCCTGAATAGGTTTTCCTTATTTCCGTGCGCATGAGCGTGAGGATGCAGCCCCTCCAAAACAAAAAATGAAAGTATGTTTTATTATAGATTTACATACATTTATCTGAAATCTGTCACATATTGTATACTGTACAGACTAGCAATGAAAACATTTAAGCACCCAACAATTCCAGAGTATGAAAAATACCAATTATTTAATAGGCAAATTATTTAGTGAAAATTAACTGTTTAGATACACTGAAATTGTATTACATTAAAAACATTTTATTTTATTTAGGTAGTAAATTATACGCTAACGAGTTGCTATACTTAGTGAATGCAATCTCAGCGTTAAGTATATTTATCTAATATAAATATGTTTAACCCTTTGCACTCGGAAGTACTTTATGAGGGATTCTGAGTTTGAAAGTAATATTAAATTCTCCGAGTGCAAAGGGTTAAACATATTTATATTAGATAAATATACTTAACGCTGGGGTTGCATCCATAAACCTGAACATTCACCTGTACATTGTATAGCACATCCTTCAATTTGATTACTGCCCACCACAAATTCTGACGAGCCAGCACTGCACCGATGGGCGTGCATTTATGAATCAGCCTGTACAGAGCCACGAAAACACTGGTACCAGCGTCTTCCCGATGAAATTTAAGGCGCGCCGCAATTCGCTGTGGATTTTTTGGTCCGATTGCGCGAGAAACGAAGTTTCCTGAAATACGCTGCTCATAGCTCTGATTGCAATCGCGGCATGAGGAACGCGCGCGCGCTCGGGACGAGCCACGGAATACCCGGCCACCGGATCCCTTTCTGTTTATAGAATGAAACCCAGCGCGTCGGGAACCTGCAAGCCTGGCACCGTTCGCCCAGTTTGCGATCCCGTTTTATCACGTGTTCGGGGAAATTGGTTGGGCCCTTGTTAAGGACCGCGTAATCGGATTTACTCCGGCATCTTCGTTATTGGGATTAATAAAAAGGCATGACTGAGAGAATCTTGGAATGCGGTCTGAGATTAGTGATCGGGATTGAGTTTGCTGAGAAGGGACATCGACATCAGGACAAAGGAATTTTCACTTTATTTTAATTTTTGAAAAATTCTTCTACTGATGTATGTAGATTTTGTAAATACTTTTAGGAGAATTGATATTTTTAGAGATGTGTTTATAGTTTAAGATAAACGTTTATTATCGCAGGTAAGAGACAAGTCTTTTATATCCTCAGTCTTTGTTTATTTATTCAATTCATGGTTTACTAAATGCGACGTATTATTTCTCTAATTATTATGTTTTAAGTCTTCATTTTAGTTCCGTGGATAGTTGAAACTATTATCAATGATAATTCCATTATCTTCTATTTATTTTTTATAATTCATTAGTCTTGCGGTAAAGTAACCAGAAACAATAGGCGAGGATTTAAGCGCCACGTTATTATGAATATTCCCATTAACAACACGCAAAGTGGTGCAGACACTTGGACCAGGAACAAAAGATATTTATTTTAAGGGCCGAAACACTATTCGGGCCGGTGTGCGGAGCGATCCTTGCCAATTGTAATTAGGCGACAATTGTGTACACAAAGCCAGCCGGTCGCGGGCCACTCGTATACGAGAAAGAAGTAGCAGCGAAACAGAAAAAAAGAACGAGGATGTCGTGGATGAGCGACGAAACTTTTTCAATGGTCGGTCTTATTTCACCGAGTTTCACTGTTTCACTCTCGCGGATTCGGTCCATTTTTATTGGCGTGGGGCCATGAATTTAAAATTACGCCAATGGGGTACATTTAGCTCTTTGCCAGGCTCCGCTAATTTACTTCATGACGGTGTCCTACCACCGCCAAATATTCTTACGCATTCTGGTTAAGTGCACTTGCTTGCGTGTCGTATCGTGTTGTGTCGTGCCGCGGCGCGTAGAATGAATTTCACGAGTTTACCTGCTGCGCCATTAATTTAATTATCGACGCCTTTCGGCGATGGCACGCTGCTCATAAATTCTCATTACCGTGGCCATCATTCTTCCTCCGTGAGAAAATAAGTGACTATTACTTTCAATTTTTTTGACACGCTGCTGACACGACGCAGCCTATCAGATGATGTTTTCGACTTCTCGTTAATAATAATTATCATTTCTATTACATTTTAGTACTATTATTGCGTTTTATTACGTCCATAAGCTGCGGATGTAACGTATGTGTACGCTTTAAAGATAATACGATATGTCTAGTGCATATGGTCAACGGGGTTCGCGTTTCACCGGTGCACTCAGGTGAATGTAGAATTCTTTATCGGTGTGTTGTAAGAAAGTAGGTAATGGAAATGTAAATAATAAAGTAGAAGAGGAATGTATGAAATTTTGCATTTTATCATTTTTAAGTTATCAAAAGAAACAAAACTGTTATCAGAAGAATTACGACCATTAAAATTCACGCCATGTCTGATCATGTATACGCCGAAAAGAACGTTCATTCTAAAATCCAGCTATCGCAGGACAGTTTTCTAATTCCAGTTTATTATTTGCCAGCATTGAAATTATGCCGGCGACAGCATTCCCAGGGGGTGGTGACCGGTGGTGGGACATAATTCACACTTTGCCCGTAATAACTCGGAACGGTCATTTCTAATTTAACGATTCCGCCGTGTCTGGACGCACTGACGCGACAGCCGGTGCTTCGTTCCGCGCAGAACTCGATGTTTAATACGGTTGAAATTGCATTTAACGTTAAGAATGACGGGCCTCGCGTCGTTTTGGAATATCGTCTGACACCGAGCGTTTAATCCTTTTAATCCTCGCAATCCTAATCTTCTTATGACCGTCAAACCCCGGGCGTCGCGTTAATTTATGCATCCAGCTTGATTATTTGGGCTTCCTCCGCGGCCTCGTTTTATGACCCGCTTATTTCGACATCCGTTTCACATAACCTTTCCCAGCCCCCATTCGTTCGTTTATCTTCTAATTACATTCTTTTCCTGTCCCTACTTGTGAACCTATTTTTGAGCACAGGGTGGAAAGAACTGTTTCGTTTTGAATCTCGCGGATGAATTCGGCAACTTTGATTTGATGCTTAATGCAAGAAAGCTGTCAGGAAATTTACTTTGATCTTAAAAGAAAGGGATTGTTGTTGATGAATCTTATTTTACTCATTGCGGTGCTATACAGTGTGAAAGGTATCGTGAGGGAAGTTCGTATGGAAGACTATATAGGAATGCGATTAAAAAAATTGTTGAAAAGTGATTATAGAAGTAAGATTTTTCTTAAATGAATAATACAAGTAGAAAAGAATTGTAACGCGGAATTTTTGAATTCGGAATAAATCCAGTCCGATTGTTATTCGGAAATGACGAATAATCAATGTATTCATCGTCCACAGATAACAAATAAATTGAATTCATTCATAATTTTTCACTCATTATTGTAAATAACTTTTACCGAACGCCATATATAATCACATAAGAAACGTATACAACACTGACTTGCTATCAACCGAATTTGCAAATGCGAACAAAAACCGACAATAACAACGATTAATCCCACATTATTATTCCCACATAAATAATAACGATTAATTATTTACTCGTTATAGTTATTGAAACAAAGTTCCACTCGAATAGCGCCCAACACTAGCCCTGTACAAAAATTCCCACATTTATCGAACCGGTAATGACGTTCAATTAAGGTTGCCAATAAATTCGCGGGAAAATAGCGGTCCGTAGTCGGGCCACTTTATTTCTTCCATTTCGTTTCATTTCGGCTAAAAAATGTGGAGGGGCGGAAAGAGAAAGAAAGGAAAAAATACAAGGTACATATTTCCGCAGGGCGCAGAGAGCTTGTTACAAATGCAAAGTGCCATTTGGACGCAACAGCGTCGATCGTATGCCACCGCACTGCAGAAAGCTAAATTGGCTTACTTAGGGATTCGCGGGGAACGTGTACGCACGCGTGGCCCTTTCGCGCGTTATGCCGCAACTCGTTCGTAACTTCAGCGATGTTTCTCTTCTCTCCCCATTCTTTTTTGCTCGCCTCTTTTTTTCGTGTTTTTCCCCTCTCCCCGTTCTTCCACAGCGCTCGGGGTGCTCCAGCTTTGGCGTCTTGTTGCGGTAAAACTCCGTTTTCACCAGGAACACGGACCTTGCCAATTTTTCATTAATATTCCTCGTAATTCCCCTTAATCGCATTAGTCTCCAACTTCCGGGCGGTCGCGGCGAGAATAAAAAGAGCTGCGAAATCTGTCAGTTACCAAGTTTCGTTAAGTACAGTGCTCTTCCGTCCCCGTTTTCACATCCAATTAGGCGATCCGTGAAATCACCGTGGGATTCCCGCGTCTTTTTACACGGATCGTTACGTTTATCAATGACAGTTATAATTAAGTACCGGATATGTATTACGTAGTATTATAACGAAACTTTTTGGGAATTTTTGTGTATTGATTCTTCGTGGAAAGGTATGTGTCTCTGTTTAATGTTTAGATTTGAAAGGTTGTTTTCTAACATTCCGATTTGCATATAAATTCGCGGACTGGTAATGGTTCCTGTTATTATAATGAACAGGGTATAATTTCTCTAGTATGCAAATGAGAATGGAATATTATTACAGCTGATGGCACGGTCGAATTATTATTATTGTAAGGTGATTCGATTACTATTATATTACTATTATTTCATGAATAATTAAGTATTCACTGAAACACTAATCTTTAGTGTCTATTTTAATATTCACGTAACAATCGAATATTTACGTCTAATAAGCGATGATAAATTTCTGATCTTTCTGGTTAAAGTGTTTGTTTCAGAGCCTCTAGTTTTCACTTTTTCGTTTATAAAACAAAGACTTTTAAGTTTTCCGGGTTCGTTCTCATTTATATCGAAGCTAAATGTCTATTAATAATAAATTTTCGAACAAATATGTTGATCATAAGTGTTAACTATTAGTTTTTCGCTGTTAAATCTGAACTGACCCGATTCGTCTCGGTCTACCCTACTCGTGACCGGCCAGTAAGGTGTTAATAATTGAAACACGGGAAGGCGACGGTTAACAGGTAGACTTAGCGTTCGAGAAAGTGTTCGACAAACATCCCTTCCAATTAATCATCGCACCCACGCGAACGAGTTGGGCAAAACTCGGGATTTCAGGGGCGTTCCGCGGCGGAAGGCGCCCGCCGTCCCCCTCGGACGAAACTTTACGTTTGTTGATCGATGTGAAAGTTCCGTGCCGGCTAGGTGAGCAGCGGGACGGGAGCGACGGTTAGAATTTCCGAGAGGGCTGTGTGTTCTGCGACGTGCTGCGCCCATCGCATCGGGAGATAGAACACCGGATGAATAGCCCGATCCCGGCGCGAATCGAATGGCGAATGGATCGCGCGATACCGGGAAATGAATAAACGCGAATGCGTGACAGGGAAAACGGAGAGGAGCAAAGATGGCGGTCCGAGTTGGAGATTATGGAAAAGGTTCACTGGAAGAAAACAGCCACGAAAAACTGGAACCTTTAAGTATGGAAATCTGAAAATTACCGATTAATGTTAAATATTCTCGTTTGTAACAACCAATAAGAAAATTTACAGTATTTATTTGTTTTTACTTATTTCAATATCTCTGTACAGCAATAGTATCAACTATATAAAGAGAATATCACTGGTTTCGAAGTTTACGATATTTTATATAGAGGATTGCGAGACTGCACGTTCATAATTAAAGGTTAAGGGCGTATTTACGATTGTCTCACAAACTAGCCAATTCTTATGATTTTTCGTTTGTGATAATGGTTCAGTTTCTTTTTGATACATGACGATACATAATAATTCTTCATACAGTGTTAGTTACTATATTAGTTAGTATATTCAGTTATTTTTTGATGATACATAATAATTCTTCATATATTGTTAGTTACTTTCTTTTTCGGTGTTGTCGAAAAAAATTAAAAATCATGTATCACTAATAGAAATGATCGGGACGAAAGACTGTTTTGTTATTTTTAATGTGCACAGTTTTTTCGGTTTCTGAGCGAATGACTATTCTCCTTTTTACAATTTTTGCATTGTTAAAGAAGATGACAATAAAATAACTGACTATAAGTTCAAAATGTTAGTAAGTTTGATTGTAGGTCTATTGAAATCGTTGATAGTGCAAGAGTTAATATGTAAGTACTTACAGTAATTAAAACATTTCTTCGTATTTCATACAAATTGTTCACTATAAAAATAATTCGTTGAGCTTAGTCATGAAGAAAATCGTATGGCTAGGAGTTAATTAACGTTTCACCGTGAAATTATTGTCGGGGGGAGAGAGAGCTGACTCGAACGACGGATCCGTTTTTCGCAAGAACGATGTTTTTGCTTGTTAACCGTGCAAAGCAGATGCGACTCTCGAACAACGACTTGGCCTTGTTTAACCGGTTATGATCATAAATCTTGTCCGTTCTGACCGGTTGACTCGTCACAAAGTAGTCATGCAAAGCGAACGGTAGATATCGATGTTTTCTGCGTTTCCGGTTTAAATATTTCCGTGGGAATGTTTATTTAATTTCTCTTTAGGATATTTGTATGTATTCATTGCAGAAATGTTGTTTACTTTGTGTCACGTCGAAACGTAAACAACTGGAGCATTGTCGTACTAAAACAATGACAAAACAATCATTAACAATTATTCCCAACACTCTTATCCCAAAACAATATACAAAACGGTAGATTGTTAAGTAGTAAACATTTTTAACCACCTCATCAACCACAGCTGTCAAATCAACGGTTACAAAAGCACATTTCAGAAAACCAATTTCCAATACCATTTACTTTTCCCTAAAAAAACAAACAATATTACAAAAATCGCTCCCAAGCCTTGGTTCCACTATTAAGGCTGTCCCTCGTGACCCACTTTCAACCAGCAAAAAGGTGCGAAGCAGGAAAACCAGCGTGGGCGCGAAACGTTTGAATGAGACCAGCAGCGGGCGGCTGTGCAACGACCACGGAAAAAAAGAAGACTGTCAGCGTGCACACCAGCCCAGGTCCACTTCCTAGATGTCACGCGGATTGTTTGGAGCCACGCGAACTGAATATCGGCGGGTGGCTGGTTCGGCGTAAAATATCGGTGCAAATTGAAGCCGCGCGGACAATGAGCCGGCGTTCGACAATGCGTTCGATTTGAATCGAAACGTCATGAAAATAATCACATCGCAGCCATGTTCCGACTGGTTCAGAGGACGGGTTCAGGAGAGGGTTAGCAATGCTAGGGGGTGGAGGACACTCCAATTAATAGCCGGCGACCCGTACACCGTCCACGTTTGCCCCTCTTTGTCTCCTTTCGCGGAGCTGGTTCCGTCCTTTCCCCTCTTATCTCCGCGTTATCGGCCGCGCCGGTTTTCTCTTCCACTTGCGGAACAGACGACGAATTTATCGGAGGTAACCATGCAGAATAGTCGCGCAACTGTCCCCCTCTCCACCCGCGCCGCAGAGGCCGTGATCGAATGCCTCCGCGGCTTTTTGTTCGGAAAGCAAACACGGAAAATGAAGCGTTCGCTTGGCTTTCGGCGATTCGCCGCGCGAATTTCAGCCTCTGCCTCCTATTATTGCTCGCGTCTTTCGCTCGCCTCGATTCGCGCTTGCTGTCCCGTTCCGGTCGCGTGCTTTTATGGTTCCTCTCTCTATAGCTGTCTCGTTCGTTCCCGCTCTTTGTTTGCGGATGGACCGTTTCTTTCTCTCTCGCGCCGACGCTCGGCCAAGTGTTTATCACAGCCGGAAAAGTTTCGGGACGGTCGCGCAAACTTCCACGCTCTGACATCCGGGACGCTGGCGAACAATGGCACCGATGCTCGTCTTTCGATCGCAGTTTGATTAAATGGGGATCGATTGTTTCGCTGCCGGAGCATCGGGAACGTGTCGGTTACTGTGACTTTGAGATCGACCGGCACGAGCCGGTTTCCGGGAAGATTTCGGGTATGAGTGCGGTTTAAACTGCAAGAAGCAGGAATATTGGATAGTTTATATAAATTGTTGTTCGGGGATGTTGTTTTAATTTTTGTAGGTTGATGGTACTTTAGTTCGAAGTGACTCTTTGCTCGTGTGTTAATACTGTGCACACTTGATTTGATACAATAAGATTGTAAAGTTTAATATTTAATATTAACCATTTAATAAATATTTATTTCATCAAACTTCTAAATTCAAATGACCAACTAACAAAATCTACATTTGCTGCTATTATCAAAATCATTCAAGTTCTACATCCTTTATCACAAACACATTACTCATTCGACAACGCACAAAATGAAACAATAAATTAAGGAATAACTATTTGAAAACTACAAGTTTGCCATAGCGAGTACCATTATTTTCCATCCTAAAACCTGCGTCTCAGAAATAGTACTCCTTTGACAAGTCATACGGCAAAGATGAAATTACTTCTCCGGAGTAATCCAGAAACGATTCGTCCCGTTTCATTTGAATCCCATCAACAAGGTCTTGTTGTCATAATCGGAATCATTGCCCGACCGTTTCCCTCGGTTCCAGCGCAACGAAAATTCTTCGGAGTTATGCAGAACGCTAAGTCCTCTTCCCACCCCCTCGAACTTGCCGGTAATGAGTCCCTCGGCTGGCGCGCAAGGCGGATACCTTCAGGAACTAACCAGGCGAAGAGTAATCGAGTTTGCCCTGGACGTGGAGTCGTTTGTCGTCGTTGAGAGGATCCTCAATCGTTCTGCTCCTTCGATCGGGGCGGGCTTTTAAAAAAGGCCGCGGCAGTTGGACGTCGGAAGGGAACTGGGTGGGAAATAATTGGATTCCGCCGGCAAGGACTCCGGGTACCCCGGGTATAGTGTTATAACGACCGTAAACCGGAGCTACGATCGAGGAAGATGGACGCAGTTGACTTAAAGCCGACAATTGGAACATTTGGTTCTTAACACGACCCCGTTTACAGCCTTTACCTACCTGTCCCTTCCATTTGTTCTTCTCAGTCGTTTCTGTTAATTAATCTCTTTCCGCGACGGACGAGATAACTCGACGTTCGTACGACGTTCCGTGCAAGATAAATCGATAACGGTACATTTCTGTCCCTGTAATTAGATCTTCGTGTAAAATAAAATTCTCTTGATATATTTTCCAAGGTTTATCGCCGCTTGTAAGCTTTCTGAAGGTAATGTAAATTTATTTACTTCGATTAACAAGGAATTGACCATTGAAATTCATTGAAAAAGCTTGATTTCACTTAGTCATTTAGATTCTTATTTAAAAATTTCTGTATAAGAAAATGTATAATACTGAATGCATATGATCAATTGAAACTCAGTTTTTCAAAATATTCGAATTATCTCAGCAACGATTAGTACTTAATTCAAATAATATTACAATTCAATATTTTAAAACCTTGATCATCGAAACGTATACATTACACATCGAACTCCTACATATCCAAAAAAAAAAAGAGAACAATGTGTCAACCGTCGTCATCCGAATAATTGAATCATGTTACTAACCTTGTATCTCAGAAATAAAAACTGAATGCCCGAAAAAGCCGACATTCATCCTCAAAAACTTAATAATTATCACATTCAGTATCGTCAATTTCATGCATCTCGGTCCACGTTCCGCATGTAAGGAACATCCCCAGTGATCTTTTGGATCCCAGGCTGCGGTTTTAAAATGCGATCCCGAAGAAGGAAGCGGGAATAAGCGGATTCCGCCGTGACGAGACTTTAAGCCGCGTAGGATCAGTAATAGTGTCTTGTAAGCCGACCGGACTCCATTTTTGTTTCGACGTTTATCGCGTCGTTCGGGGCTCGTCACAGTTGCCCGCGCGCGCCGTTACAAACGACCGGGCATTTACAAGCTTTCGGACTGTCCGCGGACCAGTTCGACGACAAGCGAGCAAAACGAGGAATCAGGGAGGGAAATGACACGGAATCCTCGGCCGGGCTATCGACGAGTGGTTTCGATTACGATCGAAATAAGAGGACGACACAGGAGGATACGCCAGCGGTGTTGATCAGCGATGAAATCGTAGCCGAGCATCCTCTGTCCCTTTATCCCTAAGTACTAGCTGGCTGGCTGGCTGGTTGGCAGTTCCCTGTCCGGTTGGTAACCGCGACCACCTGACTACCAGACAAGAAGACGGGTAAAAAAAGAACGCGTTGGGTCCCGAAGTCGACCGAAAACCGACTTCGTGGAGCCGTGCTGGAAATAATTGGATTATCTTTGCAATCAGTGCTTCTAAGGTGATTGGTAGGGCGACCGGGCGGTTTTGCGAGAAAGGGCAATTCTATTGCTTTGATCACAGACTCCCTGTGACCCCCACTGTTCGCTACTCTGACGGTTTAATCAGTTTTGGAACGTTTTCGCTGCAAAACGATGGGAATACTGTCAGCAGAATTAGGGGCTCGCGAGTGAAAGATAGTGTTCTTGTTTAGATGTTTCTTTGTGCGCTTGTGAAAATGGTATTCTTGTAACAAGATAGTGTTTTTGTAGAATTTTTGAAAAAATATGGTTAGTGTCACTAGAATTTTGAAATTGGTGTTATAGTTTCGCTATTGGTTTGGAGAATATTCGTATTTTTTGAAAAATTGTGTGAGAAATATTGGTGACTACAGTAGAACTCCGTATGATGCGGTTAAAAAATTCCGTGATATAGTGATTTCATAGTTACGAATCTCGCGTTAGATCTACTCTACTTATATTATTTTGAAGAATTTCGTTATTATTATTATTATATGTACTTACTATTGTTATTATAACATATTATTATTATTATTATTATTATTATTATTATTATTATCATTATTATTATTATTATCATCACTTCTCTACGATTTTTTAATAGTCCTACTGTATTTATTTACTTCAGTTAAATACATTTGTAATCAATAGTAAAAGTTATGACAAACAACAGATTTGTTTTAGAACAAAGTTACGAATTGTCGTTCAGACACTGATTTTTGTTTCTTGTCTCTAAACCTTTCTCCAGCAAGACAGCAGAGGCGAGATTGGACACGAAAAATGGTAGGATTAAGGGCGAAGCTCTCCTGGCCGACGATTTGAGAGGATTTAAAGGTCCTTTTAATTCACCGTAAAACACTGCGAGCCAAGTTACTCTGTTCTTGATGCCAAACTCTTCAATCCCGAACTGATTGAAGGGCGACAAGGTGGGTCCCAATAACGAGGGTAACGAGAAAAACAGAAAGGAAGGGGCTCGTAAAGTTGGCGCTCTAGTTTAAGAAGTGGACCACCTTTTATTGCACGCTGCTGTTGCAGTAATTTTACCATTGTACAAACAGAATCTATTAAACCTGTTATTTGAAAAATTAACCTATCCCTTTGCGAGTAATTATATAAAAATGCCTGAAAACTATTTTGCTTCATACACAACCGAATTTCTCGTAAAAACAAGTACTAAAATTAATATTAAACCCGAATAAGGATTACTAAAATCAATATATACATCGAAAACATTTAATGCACTAATTCCATATGCAGCAAAATTCCTCATAAACAATTGCGTCGAGACACATCTAGTCAAATAAAGTTTCCACAACAAAGCAACCAACCTGGAAGTACTTTAAATCTACCCTATGAAAACCGGAAATCAATACTTATCTTCAACAACATATATTTTTACCAGTAACCAAATAAATAGAATATAAATTATAATAAATAGTATATAATAAATAGTATAAATAAATGTTATATAATACATAGTATAAATAGTATTTATTCGCAACAGTCAAAAATTGACCTATCAATCAACCTGTCAAAAAGTAACAAACCAATCGAATACACATCACCACAGTAAACTCCTAGCTTCGATCGAAATTTAGATAATATAGATCCCACAGCGTCGAAAGTAATTGAACGAGAGTAGCGAGCGTTCCCGGGAGAGCTTAACAGACGAGGGAAAGAGACAGAGTCAGTTTTTGAAGCGAGTTCAGAGTTTGAGAGTTCAAACGAAGAGTCCGAAGTACATGTACATCGGTCATGATAGGGGGTGGTGAGTGTACAGAGAGTTTCAAAGAAAGTTACTGCGAAGCGAGCGCTACGGAATTACATATTTAATAGACCCCATGGAAAACCCGTTGGATCTCCTTTTACCGCTGATTAATGAAGTGTCTCGCCGGCCGAAGGTCTTAAAGCGAAGATCCGATTTCGCGATCCGGCCCGTGACCATCTCGAGTTTATAAATTTACTGTTCGCGACCGGCTCTGGACTTCTTAGTATCACCGACGAAAAGGAGACAAAAGAAGAGAGAGATCACGATCATCGAGAAAGTTATTGCTCCGGAGAAAGAGGCGTGAAATGAATGGATTAAAGTGGGGACCGGGGGCCGGATACGAGTCAATCCACGAGTTCATGAAGCGAGTTTGTGCGTCCGGAGGAGCACAGTTGGAAAAACCCGTCTAATAAAATAGAATAAGCAGAATGAAAAGAAAGAAATATTCTCGTTATTCGAAAATGGGGCGGTACATGTTCGAGGCTTCCCACTCGGCAAGGGAAACGAGACTTTGGGATATAGACGAAGAATGCTGTGTTTTTGGTTATCTAGTTTCAAGATGGACATCATGTATGTGTTGATACGTTGGGATAGATTGAGTGTGTTTAACATTGGAACTACCGGACCAAAATGATTGGTTTGAGTTTTCTTATCTGGTTATTATTGTTGTGTTGAAAGTATTACGTACACTCGTCCCTCAATTTGCGCGGCACTTTTTTATGTGATAAATTAGAAAGTAAACTCATATTTGTTGAAACATTCTTAATTAACACAAATTTATTTATGCTAAACGAATTCTCTAGCAAGGCCTCGTAGTCCGGCGAACCGAGCGACATCAAACACTTCTCGATTCATCAATCCGTCTCACGAAACAACTATCACAGCTATTTCAAATCTAGTAACGAAGCCTAGTAACAGATCCTCTTGTTGCTTTCAATTATCAGTTCGTTCGTTGCGACACACGATCTATCCGTGTACCAGTTTCGAGTCGTGCAATAGTTAACGGGTACTCGCGAAAAAAAGCAAAACGGAATAATTGGATTTCATCGGCGCCAGCAATGATCAAGGGACGCTACGAAGAGAACACTGGTCAACGAAACTGATAAAGGATCAACGAAGGGAAAAACGAAAAGGTACCAGGGAAGAAGAAAAAAAGAAAAAAATGGACGTTAACCATTCGAAAACAGTCGTTTACCTTCTCATTATCCCCTAGCGTGGCTCCGCATCAGAAGTGGCCGTCGATAATCGAACCAGTTCCGCGTCACGTAATAGTTACGGGACGCGATCCGCAGCAGAGGAGACCGTACAGGCCGTCCCGGGGCTGGAAGAAGCTGTAAATAATTGGACTTAACCAGGCCGGAACCGGTACCCTGCCGCATAGTGTTATAATGATCGAAGGAAAAAAGACCAAGGTGAAGGGAGGAGGACTGGTAGCCGGGGTCTTGATTTCAGGCTGACGTTGCGGGACGATCGAGATAGATGGAAGAGAGGGATCAGGTGAACGGGAGAAGGAGGTAGAGAGGGAAGAAGAGCCCCGAGGTGGTTCGGAACGCTGAATGCAACGCTCGGTCGACTGTACGCTCTTATTCGAGATTCTTCAGTGGTCGCCTTTTTTCCCCACCTGTCCTTTTCCACGTCCTCCCACCCTTCCATCTTACCGCGACATCTACCTTTCTCTCTGACTCGCCTTGTCTCCCTCTATTTTTTCTTTCCTCTGTTTCTTTGCTTGTTTTTCCATTTTTTCTTTCTCTTTGTTTCATCGCCTGCCTTTTTACTTGTTCTTCATCTTTATCTTCCTGTTTCTTTTTACGTTTTTATTTTTTCTTCATTTCTCTGCATTTTTTTCTGTTTTCCTTCTTTCTCTATCTTTCTACATCTCTTTTTGTGTTTTCTTTATCTTTCCGTATCTCTTCGAATATCCTCGTTCTTTGACTTTCCCTCTCTTTCTCTAATTCTCCTCCTCTATTTCTGTTCCTCCACTCTTTGCATACTTCTCCCTTCCACTTTGTTTTCTTTTCTGCTTTTTTCTCTCTCCCTCTCTGTCTGCTTTAACCCCTCTTCCACGGCCGAACTAACCCCCCTGTTTACTTGCCTACCACTTCCAGATACGTTTCCCTCCTCCTTAGTTGCCCTTTTTTTTCTCGCGTGGTAAACCTCGAGCCGTTCCACCCCGTCAAATTAGTTGATTTTCTTGCGGCGTTGGCGCCGGGGCCTCGCGGAAAGTCGCCATTACCATCCCGGCCCGCCATTTTCATTCCCTCGGCGAAATCCGGACGGGGAAACGTGCCACCGACAACGTATTACGCGAAACTGCCCGCTTATCGAGAGCCCTCCTTCCAGTCGCTCAAGAAATCCTCGCTCCCCCAACCCCTGGCTCCCCTTCGCCACCCCAGTTGCTCCCCGACCGAACCGTTTCAATTTACCGGGCGCCATTTATATTTAAAGTGTGCAACAACCGATTTTAATCGTTTATTCCGGCTCGACGTTTGATTACCCGTTGATGGTGCTGCTGTCGATGCATTCAATTTTTCGATTAATTGGGAATTTTCATTCTTTGGCGAGATTGACTTCTTTTTTTCGTTCTCATCGCGGTTACTTGAGTATATGCTGAGAGGAATGTGTATGGTTAAAATCATTTTTGCTTTGTTTCTGGATAACTTCAGGGTACGGGAAATTCATCTGAAATTGGTATACGAACGTTTTTTTCGAGTACTTGGGTACCGGTAATAATGCAAAATTATTGCGTATTCTATATGTATTTTAATTTCGTTCATCATTAGCTATCCAACGAAGGAAAATATTACACGAAGCAAAATTGGCTAATTTAAATTTCCAATTTTAACCCCTTGTCCTATGATTTATTTATCAGCGATGATTGATGCAACTATATTGCTATTAATAATTTATTGAAAAGAAAGAAGAATCCTAGGTATATTCTATGTCTATATTTGGTATATAGTATAATACTTAACAACCTACAAATAATATTTAATCTGAATTCAAAAGAATTCAAAGAATTAATATTTATGCTTGTTCAATTCCATTTAAAATCTTTATCGCGAGTCTGGCATGTTATTACAAAGCGAGGGCAAAAATAATTCTCCATTTACAGTAGATCAATATAGAATCATTTCTACATCAACATTTACACATATTCCAAGTTTTAAAAATATTTAATTTGCTTTACAACTTACTCGCATTTCGAGGGAACAAGTTCTAAAGAATCCTTCCGTTTGCTTATCTCGATTCGAGGACAAGAAATCTAACAAAAATTCAAAAGCGAACTATTTCATTTTTACTCGCGTTCCTTATCGATAGGAATCGTCGATGAAACGATACCGCGATCGATACACCAATCAGACGCGTGTGTTCCTTTTTTTCGGGACGCTTTTCCGCGGTGCGCACCTCAAAAGCGCGGGTAAGTGGGCGGTGGGGGTGAAAGCACGTTCGCAATTTTCAATTGAATGGGCGTCGCGTCGCGTCGCGTCGTTCACCGTTTGCCTTATAATTAATCGCATTCATCGGAGGGGGTTTTTATACGGTTGCAACGTGACCCCGTCGGATCCCGCACAATACACGCGAATAGCGAAGACCGACGGCTGTATTATCGCAACAATGAACCCAACGCTCACCTTTTATTACAATAGATAATGAGTTTGATATAGGACCACACTCCGCCACAGCTTCGCGCGTCCTCTGCGTTTTTTTCAAATCCCGCCGGATTTTCTGTCGCGAGGGAACAAAAAGGAGAAGAAACTTATGACCGCTATGAATACCAGCTGTGGGATATCCTAAGGGGTGGGTTTGTATCGCGGTTGATGTAACCGTGCTCGCATTCATCAGGATTACAAGGGTTTTTAATGTTTCTTCCTTGTCGGAATTTCCTTTCGAGCCCCTTTGGGTGGCCGGCTGGCTGGCTTCTGGCCGGAAGTGGGTCTCCGGAACTGAGAGAAATATGATACCACTAGTCGTTGAAGATTCGAAATGATATTGTGAATCTGTATGCGGATTGATAGTTTTTAGGTGTTTGTAACGAAGCTTTGTATTTGAATATTGATTCTACAGTTTATTAGACCATCCCATAAATAATGTTGTTTGTTGTTTTGCTTTGTAAGTTGTAAGTTAAGTAAGTTGACATAAGCAAAACGACATTACTTGTGGGATGATTTAATATTATTGAACTCTATTTTTATTCATCCTTTTGTATTACCTATTACCTACTTATTATTGTTCTCGTTAAAGTTCTAACTTGATTCTGTCGAATGCAACACCAATTTTTTTCTAAGTACTAATTGTGCTATAATTTATATTTTTACAGATTAATATTTTTACATTAATACTCCTAAATTCTAATTCTAATACTTAGATGTATAACGAATAATTTGTTTAAACAAACACGTTCATTTGGAGCTTCTCGTCCCGCCGCAATATTGAAACATAACCGCAGCGAAATCGTCTAAAATAACCGTCGGACCTGCAAAAAAATATTACAACAGCGAACGCCATTACATCTTGCGCTCTCTACCAAGAACAAAATGCACTGAAAAAACAAGACACAAGGAAGAAATTATTATCCATCACTGTACCGCGATCATTCGGCCCGTAACGCGCAACGTGTAATTTCAAGAATGTTTCTCAGGGCATCGGACAAAGTATAATGCTCATCCCTGCCGGTAAAAAAGTAAACAGAAGGATGTTCATTAGTTGCGTCGAGCGATTCGCCGGCGAAGTTGGGACCAGCGATGAAAAAGTAGAAAGGATCGCGGGAAAGAAGGGAGAAGATGGAGAAAAAAAGGGGAGAAAGGGAAAAAATATCAAGGGCGGATTGGTTATTCCATTATGCGTGGCTCATTAGGGACCTGGGTATAATTCACGGCAGAACGAAAATTACGGTGGCCGAGACGCGATGCGACGAGGAAGAAAAGTCGAGGCGGTTCCTTAGATTCCGCGACGGTAATGAATATTTCATGCATTCGGAAGTTTAAGACGCTCCGTGCATCGATCCAACCCACGAACTATATTTTTTTGACTCTTTACAAGTGTACCGCAACCAATCCGAAGTGAACTCGCGTCATCTACACGTCGGTGGGTGTTAACAGTTTGCAATTTGGTTGCTACTTGTACTGAAACGCACTTAGCAGAATGGTAGCGAAGGATATCACATTATGAAACATTAGAGAGTAAATATGCGAGATGGTGTTTACATAAATTAATGAAATATAGTATTTTTTGGGTATAATGAGTGAGCAATTTTAAAATTTATTTGATAAGTAATAAGCTAATGAAATAGTAAAATAGTAATAAAAATAACGCTAATGGTAATAACAACAACAACAACAACAACAACAACAACAATAACAATAACAATAAGTCGTCATCATCATCATCATCATGAAAATAATACTAATGGTAATAAAATAATAATGAAATACAAAATAATCCAATAATAATAAAACGTGAACAAACCAATAATAATAAATATTCCAATTTTCAGCGTTTTGTGATTTAGTTGCCTCTTGAATCGAACTCTTAAATGGTGTCCATAATTATAGAGTTGTTGCAAGGAAGTATAAAAATAGTTGCAGAGTGGAAAAGTTTAATCGGCTTGCTGCAACCCGATCACACCACGGCAGGACTTCATTTTACGACGGATAAATTATTGAGTATCCCCCGAAGGCTGCGCTGCTCATTAATCGCAGCTGTTGCCACTGTTTAGGGCCTTTAACGCTGCCACGATTCATTCTGATTCATAGCTTCGCTGCGGGAATCGTTTCACGTTCAAGATGCGTGCAGGCAAACGCGCTTTGATGCCAGGACTTTGTTTCGCGTGTTTGTTGTAAAGCGCGCTCGTAAATGTTGAAACGAAACAGTGGGTGATCTGGTGTTTCATCTCAGTTACAGCTGCACGAATATTTTTGGGCACTCTAATTACAGTCATTTTGTAGGGTGAAGCATCTACCTTCAGGATTTGAATATTAAAAAATTATTTCTTTAATTTACGAATAATTCTTAAATTTGTAGATTAATTGCTTGTTAATGATAACTTGAAAATTACAAAATTATTTGTAACTTATTATATACGTAAAAAAATATTTATTTAAGGTGTTAAGGCTGCCTTTGATTTCTTGAATGCAATATCCAGTATTTTTTTCATAGTTTCAGTTGTAGGTATTAAGTGGTGTCCATTATATTAAGTAGAATTTAATGTTAACAGTTACTTTAGGTTTTAATTAACTTCATTATATTTGGTATAATCAGAAGTTTTACCTGTTAATTTCTGTTTTTAATTACCGAGTTAATGGAAGGAGATATTAAAGTGCTTTTAGAGAGTAAAGGATTAATAAAATGGTAATTTTCACCCTTATCAGGGACAAGTGCTCTATGTATGGATTGCCACTGGGTCAGAGTTTTATTCGATGTTGTCGAATCTTGTCACTTCCCAGTGACATATTACTCACACAGAGAAATTGCATTACCATGGCAGTGATGACGTATGACGGATAAGGGTAAAATTCAATCTATTATTTATTTTTCATACACTCATTTGATGATTGATGAAAATCACATAGAATTATGCGAGACAACGAAAATATTATTAACGAGCTATCTTCGATAGTCTCGAAGAAAAAATTAATTTTTTATACAATTCAGAGCTCATTTTACGTGCACACTTAATCATCGTTGCAATAATAAGAGTTCGATGAATAGATTAACGAAAGCATTAAGTTTTTAATTTGAATAAATATATCTGATCCGAACTATTAACATTAAATGAATGAAATATGAAATCTAAAAGTTGGAAAGTTCTTCCTTTAATCAAGGAATTGTTTACGTAATTCTAAAGGTTATTTATTGAAATGGGAAGTTTAAAATTAAAAATTTTCACATCGCGATGGAAAAGCTAACAGACAAAGATGTACTATAATTACATAGATTGCAGATTTTCATGTAAATTAGAACCTCCGAGGTTCTTCATTAACTGCTACCGATTTGAAACTTACACCTCTTGTCAAGTATTTTATCTGACTTACACTGGTTGTAAACAACACAAAAAAATGTAATAAAAAATCTTATTACATTTTATGCGTGGTTGAATGTAAGGAAGCAAAAAATGAAAATGCCTTTTCCTTTTATTCTTAATGCCGTACCTCAATCAATCAATTATTCCCTTTACTCTCATTTCCCTAAAACATCTAATTTCTAAATTCGAAACTCTTCTAATTTCAATGCATCGACCAAAACAAAGCAAACAAACAATCGCAAACACGGAAATTACCTATCGTTACTGAAACTGCAGCTAATCTCTTCATCTCGCAATTCCTCCTCTTTCCCCAAAGTAAATCTCTCAGACAACAAACTCAATTCCCAAACAGTACAACGATAAAATGATAATGAACGAGGCAAAAATTATCTTCTCAAGATATAAACTTATTTATTATATTTCTTTTACACGTTTTCCTTATTCTACATTTTCGCGTTAATTTAACAAAAATTCATTCCTCTGTTTCAATTCTATCAAAAGTCCTTTAATTTTGACATAAAAATAACCAAAAGTCCCCATTCTGCGCCTCATGGTTTTCTATTATTAAAATTCTAATTTAATTCCATCAAAAATTCTTTAATTAAAATTTCTGTTAAAACACAGAAATAACTAAATGTCTCATAGGGCACCCCTCAGTGGTTTCCTGGATTTAAAATTCTATTTTAATTCCATTAAAAGCCCTTCAGTCAATCTTCATAACATGTAGATAAAATTTGAGAAAAGACTTGCATTAATTTCCTACATTATACGTTACAATTCTACTTACAAATGTGAAAGTAATTAGATTTTTTCTACGCAAGATACAAAATATTGAGCGTCGCAATGTGACATAAGTAGCATGTTAACACTAAGCATACCACGACCGGTCAAACAACTGGTTTCAAAATTATAAAATTCTGCACTTTCTTGTACTTCTTGCACTTTTTTGTTAATTAATTGATCCTTAGGGAATTTATCAAAATTTCATATTTTCAAAATAAAATTCCTACATTTTTTTTTTAATAAAATTAAGAATATAAAACGGCCATTACCGCCATTTACATTTACATACATTCACGAGCATTCTACGTCTATAGATGATATTTACATCAACGCGTTAACTTTATATCAATTCCTATAATGTGGTATACATCGTCTAACTTGTTTACTTTCATTCTGCAACCAGTTATTTGATTAGGGTAGAAATCGGTAGTGCCGGTATGTTCCGTGTTAATTTTCACACAAAAATGACCAAACGTTCCCACCGTAGGACATAGTTATCTTACAGTCTCGCAAATCGCTGGCATGGTTCATTTCTTCGCGCCACCGGCCACGCGTGTCGGATCGCGCGAAGAGCGAGACGGACGGACGGGTTGCGCGGTCACGGTATCGGGCGTGAATCGATCGTAACGAGAGAAACTGAACATACACACACGGCAGACGGAAAGAAAAAGAGAAGTTCGGAGAGACAGAGAGAACGTAAAGCAAACGGATCACGGTGGGCCGGAACCGTAACGCTCGGTGTTCCCGGCGACCGCGGTAAACAAAGGTCGAAGTGCGCGGAGCGCGGCGACAAGAGAGGACTCGGGCGCGAATATATCCCCCTCTATTTGGCCAAGTCACCGCTGAAGTCGCGATAACGAGCCCCGAGGCGGTGTTATCGTCGCACTTATACGTGTACACGCGTTGGTACATGCATCAACGGTGTTGTACACACCGTGGCCCCTCCGAATTCCCGTTAAATTGTTCGTTATATTAATCCGCTGGAAGTCCGAGGCCGGAGTCGAGCCAGCTCTATCGCGCGGATTGTCGGACCGTGTTGTTCGGTCCTGTTCGTGTTGTTTGTCAGCTTGTGTTTCGGTTACTGTTCTTGCTGTTGCATAGCGGTGCGTGTTACATGTTTACAGGGGCGCGGTAATACGTTTAATCTCGATATGGTCATTATGATCCCGACCAATAACGATACTTCGTTGACTGTTGACCCTGTGTTCGGGTATGCGTTTTGCAGCCATTTTCTTTCGTAAATTGTTGGCGTTAGCATGGAGTGATTTATAGAGATGTATGAAAATGGATGATTGAAATTATTTGAATGTAGATACATATGACAATAGATAACTCAGGAGTCACGATATCTTAGGATATCTCACGGAGTTAGACGGAACTATAGAGAATTTTGTGTTCTATCGTTATGTCTCGCTTCATCGCATTAGGTCTCGCTTCCACTCCTTGTCACTGTCGTGCGTCGTGAATTTTCTATTTTCAGAGAACAAATTGATATAAGAATGTTAAAAACAAATAGAGGTAGTAAGATATTGAAGTGAATAATTGGCTGCCTGATTGCTAATATAAGATTCGATGAAGTCAAAATGCGTCTAAATTGGAAAATACTAAACAAACGTGATAATAAGAGAATGCAAGGATGATTCAGTTGAAAAAAATTCAACAGACGCGATAGGGTTAAATAAATGATTTCATGGTTATGTGAATTCCGTTTTGTCGCGGTTTTGAAATTAGAACAGCTCCGTGGGCAGTGTCTTTGCAGGTGCCACCTGCGCGTCATGTCCACGGGATTACGTAATAATCGTGATTACGTATTTAAATGCTTTCCAGCCGAACCCTGGTCAAAGCAAAGTTCGGACGGTAGTTTATTATTAAATGGATAAATGGATCCCGGGAGCGTGTCCGGCACACCGAGGAGCACTTAATTGTGCGACGGTTTCGCTTTGTCGGACACTGGTGTCTTCGGCGGAAGATTGCTCTGCCAGGGTCACCGCGTTAGAACGGAGAGTCGGAAAGGTGCACGACGTTAGTAGGATACTGTGCTCTCATTGCGTTGGAAGATACAAGATGGTCGAATTTAATGGTATTAATTGAATCGCGTATAAAACATAAATCACGATGCAGACACTTTTAGTCATTAGTTCGTACAGTTTGGAATCGAAGAAAAATTTGTTTAATTTGTTAAGAATTGCAAGATACTCTGAAGAAAATGTGATATAGTTGTCATCTCTGCTTTGACTGTTCAAGTTACTAGAATTAAATACTTTGTTCGCTGTCAGCTTATCAAAACCATCAAACAGACTTTTCATAACTTGATGTAGACCAGTAATTCAAACATTCTTCTGTCCAAACATATTATTCTTACAAAACCTTCTTAATCCCTTATTTTATAACAACGTGTCAGACTCGTACTGATGATTTTCAACATGATTTAACAAATACAAATATTAATGGATTCATTCGAATTAAAAGTAAATATTATTCTTTTGTAATCAATTATTATACTTAAGAGCAAACATAGACATAGAATATGCCTACAATTTTTCTCGTTTTCTAATAACCCATTAATGACAAAGTGGTCTTTTCGATCAGAGTTGAGAAAGAAATCATAAGGCAAAGGGTTAACCTATAACACGAATTTTTCATTCTACCACAGAAATATGATCCTACATCATTCAGAAGCTACCCTCTCGAAACAAAAGGGGACTACAATCATCAAATCCGTCACCCCAATCGAATAGAATCACAAATGATTAATTCATTCGTATTCCTCTAAGAAACCTGTTCAAGGAACGGCCCCGTATTGCCCCGCACGTCAACTATATTAAGCGAGTCTATTAAAGCGTGAAACCCGTTTCAATCGCGATCACGATCGTCGATCAGCTTCCCTCGAGTTGTTTTGTAGCATTTTCACGTTGGTAACCACCGTCGCCTCGGGCTGCCGGTATCGCCGATGCGATGGTTTTGACGGAAGCCTGTACTACGTATATGAACCGTCCTTATCTGAATCTGGACACGACGCTCATTGGACAGGAACTCATTTTCTCGATAAAGGCGCGCGGGCGGCCGTCGCCGAACAAGACGCCCCGCTCGTTTAATGCATCCATAAATAATGCGATGACTGATCTGTTCGCGATAACTCCTAGCGTTTCTGCGCGCGGCCCGATGCGATCGCCCCGAGCTTTTAATTTCGTCCGCGTCCAGCCAGCGAGCATGGATCGTTATTTATTTCGAAGAAGGGCGGTTACCGCGCGGGTGGTGGGCCAGGTCTACGGTAAATTATGTTGAAAAGCGGCACGCGATACGCCGCGCTGCGCCGTGGCGAACCGCGCGGACACATTTTAATCTGCCGGATAAACTGTAAAATGTGGCCTGGAACTTTGGAAATAATTTTAATACCTTTACCGGCGTTGGGCAACAATAAAAGTTGCGCCCGATAAATCGCCGGCGTAAAAGATAGTTTAATTTCTTATGTCACACGGGAGAAGCGTATATTATTTGCGGTTACCTCATTATCCGCAAACGATATGGGCAGAGTCTGGGGAGGGTGGAGTTGATATGGGAAGTGAGAGTCGATGAGTATGTAGGTATATCAAATATGAAAGTAATTTTCAGGTTTTCAGTTGAAGTCTCGAGTAGATTGAGCGGTAGGTGAAACGTTAGTGGATGTTAATAACGTAGGGGATATCTACCTTTGCAGAAGATTTTCGCTGGATAATTCCTGAAGATCTTGAATATATTTTTTAAACCTTTATTGAATTATTTACTCCTTAAGTCTGTTCAACAATTCTTCATATTTTCGTAGAGAGATTGCAGAAATTCCTTATCTCAGATTACATTTTCGTTAACTACATAATTATCAAGATAAAACTTCATAGGAAAATGTCGAATATTTAACACTAAAACTACCAGACGGGTTTAACTAACCCATTCCTGATGTCTTCTTTTTGCAGTTACTAAAAATATAACAGACATTTCTCTGAGAAATGATTAAAGAAATTGATTTAGCAATACGCACTTTGCATTGTAAATCAATTGAAGTCTCAATGCACCCTTAAAGTTTCTATAGAGAAATTTCAGAAGGTCAATTGAACTGCTCGGTAGTTTGTATTAAGCGTCAGCAAGTGTAAATAACTGGAATGTTGACATAAAACATTAGACGAAGACTTCCGGAAAATAAGCACAGTGACCAATAACGAACTTGTTTCCTACCGTGTACACTTGAACATAAATTCAAGGTTCAGAACATTAAATCAGAACTCTTTCTCCAAGAATTGCGCTACATAATAGAACAACAAAGAAGCCAATACCTGTTTCAGCTCAATTCCCAAAGAATTCGTGCAGCTAATCTGAACGCGAGGATAAATAAGATCCTGGAAGGCTTATGTACACTCAACGAGGACGCAAATCGAGCGGAAGCGGGGCCGTATAATATCCGGAAGCATATTACACAGACACAGGGACAATTCTTTAACAGAGCTACCCGATTTGTCCTGGCGGTTTGACAGTTTCCATTTAAATCTCATTCGAATGGACGTACCTCTAATTACCTGACACCGGCAGTAAAATTAGGTACACGTATTCGTGTCTCCGCGCGCGTATCTAACTTTGTAGGTATATACATGTACACACTGTCCGGCATCGTTTCTGCCACTGACAAGTACCGGTGGGAAAAATGTGACCAAAAATAGGGAAACCGGCGCTGGGTATATATAAGTAGGTGTATATTTTTCTTAATAACGGAACTACCAGATGGGACAAAATGACTTACTGTTATATTTCTTTTTTTAGAATTGTTGGGAAAATAGAGGTATTTTTTGGGTCATTGTTCAAACTTTTAGAACTCTTTTTTGGCAGAAAAAGAAATTATCGATCATTTATTAATTTCAATGATGGAGTATTAGAGATGCTAAATTTAAAAAGAGATATTTAATATTTGTTCTGCTGTTTTAGCTTACTGCGAAGGTATTCTTGAATATTTTGTATTTAATAGGACTTGGATGGAGGTGAATATGTTCTTTTTCTAATTTGAATTAGTATGAAACTGAAAAATGGATCTTAGTTAAGAATGTAAATAAGTAATTACCACTACAAATAACTAATATTGTAAATATAGTAAATTGTTAACATATATAATTGGCAGTGTAAATAATGATAACTGCATGTGATGAATACTTTAAGTAACTAGTATAATAAGCAACTAATACTTTGAGAAGCTTATAGCGTAAATAACTAATTCTCATAAATAACCTTAACTACCTACATAATACTATAAGTACCGTAATACTATAAGCAGTGCTTATTAACCACTCCACACGAATCAGTGTCGGCTCCCTTTTTATCACGCATGCGTATCAATTCCCACCGCAGTGTCATTATTCGCCTATAAAACCGTTTACTACCGATCACATACATATTTTAAATTCGCATTATACCTTTGATACTTACGGCCCCTTCGTTGATAGGACCAATAAAATTACAGGAGACGATAGTTAAATCTTTACAACCTAGAAGTTCATTACCAATTTGATGTCTTTGCTTCTGAAAAAGCGGGCAATTAATACCCGTTCAAACAATAATTACGGACGAAATCCTTTTATCGTATTATTTGAACCGACTTATGAATTTACAATTAGACTCACAACAAACAATTGAGATTAAACAAAATCATTAACTTATTCAGAAACCCTTAAAAACTTAATTATTATATCACTTTATACTCATTATAGAAGAATGTAATTTAAAAATACTCGTGCACGAAGAAAAAAGTAACACGAACACCAACACATGAACAATACAACAATTGACACAATGTTAATTCAATCGATAAGCACTACTCTCGAAAAATTATAGTCAATAAACGCTACCGTGAAACTTACACTTATTCGAATCTCAGTAAATAAAACGTTATCAAAAACCATTGAAAACCACTTTGAAACCAAAACTGATCTCCCGATAAAAGAGGTGCAAGAGAACAGCAAAAAGGAGTGTCGCCGACTCTGAAATCAGAGCAGCTTCCGCAGCACGCGAGAATGCGCTTCTCAAAATTAGTTCGCCCGGGGACCGAATTCTCGCGAAATCCGCTGAACAGACACGAGCCACGAACGAAGAAGCACTCCAATCTTCAGGGGAAAACGAAAGAGAAAGAGACAAGCTCGTCGAAAAAACTGGCAAGGGAAATAGAAACAAAGAACTCCATCGGAATCGATACGTGCGCGATCAACCGGTGAAAACGGCTCGAAATTCTTGCCGCCGAATCCGGGATAGGAGGCCGCGGGTTGCAGCCAAGCGTTCGAGGTTGGATCGTCATAGAGAAAGCCGAGAGGAACGGGACGCGCCGCGCCGTTTCCCTTAGCGTGCGCGGAATCCGATAAGACGTCTCGGGGAATCCGGATACGCGGAGCGTGTGCACGCGCGGGCGACCAAGGAAACGCTCTTTCTTGCGCCCGTGGACCTTCGAAAGGGTCGGAGAGGGAGTTTCGGATGGGAATTTCCTGCGGAAAGACATTCGACTGCTCTCCGATGTACAGAGAGTAACGTCGGAGGCGGGTGGGGCCGAAGAAACGACGGGAAGAACGGGACAAGAGCGAAAGGAAGTCGAAGAAGAAGAAGAGGAGGATGAGGACGAGGAAGCTGGCTAAGGGTGGGATTCACGTACAGCAGCCGCTTACACGCGTGTGCGTATATTAAACGTACCGCTATCTCGCCATCTACACGTACCTGGGCTCTCGAGGATCCTTTAAAGTCAACATTCTTCTCTTTATAAGCACCCCGTCCGTCCCCGCCGCTTGCTCGTTCGTTCGCTCTCTCGCTCGATGAAAATGGCTCCTTTTCGACGGTAACTAATCCCGAATCTCTCCCGATGCCCATTCTTAGCCAGGCGTTTTGATAAAGGCTAAAGGAGAGCGACCGGTAATCGTGCGACCCGTTTAGCCGCGGTTTTCCCTTTCGTCCTGGATTTTGATACGGTATTCAGCTTATGCACTGTTTGGGCCTCTAAGCACCTCGTATTATCGTAATTAGCGAGGCATTTTGGTGCCTGTTGTTTGAAGTTTCTGGCTTTGCGACAGGGATTCTGGGTGGGATTGTCTGGAGGAAATGGCTCGATGATTTTACAAATGGACGCCGTGTGGTTGGGGTCTGCTTGCGTGAGTTCCAAGAGCTTTTGGGATTTTCGTTTTGCTACTTGTGTCTATGTTCATTTGAATTTAGATTCAATAGGAGGTTTAAATATTTGTTGGAGAGGATATTGATGAGTGTCGAAATGAAATTGGAAATTATTTACAGGGTACACAGAGCCGAATCGGAGCAGTTTAAATTTAATAGCGAAAAACTAATAGTTAAAACTGAGAATTAATTTTTGTTTCATACATTCGTTATTAATACATATTCAACTTCAATATTAATATAAAAAATTTGTAAAACTAAAAAATACAAAATATCCGATCGAACCAAATTTCGGGTGTAAATAAAATATTTCTGATATTTCAGTTTTGTGCTTATAAAATGAAGATATTTGAGTTTTACACAGTATTTTCACTAATATTAAAGCTGAATATATATTAATAACGAACTTATGAAAAAAATTTTGCATTTTAAGTTTTACCTCTTGGTTTTTCGCTGATCATTCGAGGATCTAAAAAGACATTCAATTATTTGTAAAAATTGTTTGTTTGATTTTAAATTGTACACTTTAATAACAATAAGATCGATTATTGGCACATATGTTGAAAATGTACTACCTTTTAACACTATATCTATTAGCACAGTTTTCGCGATGAGACTCATCGAAATGATTGCATTGAACTCAATTTTTTGAAGATGGGTGCCAAAATTTTCATTGCAATGAATGCAATCTTATTCTCTGGAAGATCCTGTATTTGTTTTATTAATTCATTCGTCCTTATTAGCTTTCATTCTTCTTTTAGTAGTGTCTTTCTCTGGCCTAGTCTTTAAATCATTTTGTTGTTTTTCAATAAGTATCATTTTATTGACAGGTGATGTCAAATGTAAAATTGGTTTTTTCAATTATTCGACAAACAAGTCTTCTTTGTACATTAGTAAAATTGAATGAGGGTGTTGAATTGAACGTCGAATCTACTTTAACGTGGATTATTAAAAGGTTAATGCGTTGATTATTTTTTACCATTATTGTGTGACGTTCATTTTTCAGTGGACTTAAAAATTGATCTCTTCTAGAGCTACAGTTGGTAAATCAAATTTTGCTAGTTTCATCTGTAACTTTCCATGTTTTTATTCCAATGTTTCTTTTAACCCCTGACCTACAATGTCGTGTCAGACTGGCGACGAAAATTTTCAACTGAATTTGAAAAATCTACGTGTTATTTATTTTTTTTAAATATACATTAAATATTACTTTTCTATTATCGATTGTTAACCTTTGGTAAACAGAGATGTAGAATACGCGTCAGAACTTGTTCTTTTCCTAATAACTTATTAACGGTAGAGTAGTTGTCTCGAGCACAGTTTAAGTGACATGCTGACCTATTTTAGTGCTGCCACCGGAAATCAACGGGACTTAAGTATTTCCTCTGACGTTAAATCTGTCCTCTTTATGCCCCAACAACGTTTTTCCTTGTGTTGTCATCGAGAACCGAAATGTGTGTCACGGGAAAAGAGAACTAATGTCCTGTAAGCGGACAGTCATTTCCAATTTCAAGCGCAAAGAGCTTGAGACACAAACGCATAAACGTTCCCCAAGAAATACGATTTCTGCATGTCCGTGACGAATTAAACGAATCCGCCGAAACCCCTTAACCATCCGTTGAACTACAATCGTCGGATTTCTTTGAATTTGATCCCGACTGGCGAGTTTCTATCTGTTCCGTGTCACAGACGAAATATTGTAACGAGAAATAGATTTACAAAGGGACAACGTTTTTCATAGTAATAATGACTTGGTTCACTGTCACAGCAATTTCGCAATTGTTTCTATGATGCTAGAAACGTATTCGGGCGGATAATGTGTGCCGTGAATCGAGGTTTTAATATGCAAAAGTAATTACCTGCAAATAAAAGACGCGATCAAAAATTTCCAAGAAATATAGTCTAATATAAATACTTTATAAATTCAGTTGGCACGTTTCTATCATATTACAAAAGAATATTGTTAACAAATAAGTATAAAATATTACTAAAAAGTAGATAGTACTAACTTTAAATATGTAGAAACATGAATTGACACAATTAAGAACAATGTAGCCCAATTATTTCTTTTACGTTGAGAAACTGGTAGAATCATATTATTTATTAGAAATATATATATATATATATATATATATATATATAATATATATAAATTATTGAATAATAATTTTTATCTGTTCCTGAAAGACTGATAAAAAGTGTCTTATAGATTTCGTGATCTCTTCAAATTAACGAGTTAATGTTTGACAGGTATATACGTCATCTTAAAGTTTCAAATAATATTAATTCTTTGAACGATAACCTCTTTATTTTTTCAGATGAACATATAATTGTTCATTTTGCTTTGGTCTTTTATTGAATTGAAAATCTTCGTTTTCTGATTTTATTACGCGTAAAATGAGCGATTTTTGAAACTAAATTCCACAGTTAACAGGTTAATTGTAAGTATCTATCAGATATGGGTACGGTAAGCGCTTCAACATTACCTTTTCCGTCGATCGTTTCGAGCGAAGAAAAAGCGAGAGGTAAGAATTTGTTCGAATGGCGCTTTGGATACCGAATAGAGTCACAAGAAAACGCGGGGTATTTTAATGAAGCGTTTATCTCCGCGATCGTCGTTTCGATCGCGGCGATCTGGCGATTGCGTCGATCCTCGCGCAATCCTCTCACTTATAAAATTCAAGCCACCTACGTTCGACTGTTTCGCGTGTGGCGTGAATTATCGACGACAGTGGCTTGACAACCGAGGAAATTAAGTAGTCTTAATTGGGAATGACTTCGGTACGCAAGGATTTTACACGCTGACAAACAGACCGTGTTGAATATGTATAGTGCGTTACTGACATGATCTCAGTCGGCCCATGGCTTAAAAGTGAAGAGGGGCAAGGGGAGACGTCCATTCGTGGCTCTCGGCCCAATAATAATGGCGGAATTAATTTCAGCACGCCTTTGTTACTGGCCGAGCCGCAAGCTGAGGTGGAGCGTGCGACCGAATCCCTTTGCTCCTCTTCACTTTTGAGCCACAAGCAGGCTGGGTTCATATCAGTAACGCACTGTAGGCGACATAGCGTTTCCAAGATGGTGGACCACACGAATTTCTGCTCGATGACTGGCAGCACTCGTTCTTCAGTTGCGACATGATTTTTACCAACTCACGTATTCTAAAAATATTTTTCTATGTTTAAATAATGAATTGAAGCACCTTATTATAATCGAACGCTAATTTTATGCATTTGTAAGGAATCAAAGTCTCTCCGAAGTTTAATACAACTTTTAATTCGCGTTCAATATACTATAAATTCGATGGAATAAACTTTTGATTCAGAAATCTAGAGGAAATTCGTGAACGCAAGTTGGAAAAGTTCTTAATTAGTGTATACTTAATCATGTTCGATGAAAGGAAACTTCGCTGATGTTAAACTTTGAGCTTCGGTATTATTCGGAACAATAATATTCCGAGACACTTCGGAATGTAGAAAATAAAGTGTTCAAACAATCCGTGCTATTTGGATGTTCCCTCGTTACGACGATAAATCATTTTATTTTCATTGATTTATTCACTCATGAAATTCATTTTCATGTTCGATAAATCCATCCTAAGAAAAAGCTCCAGAGCGCGAGTCTCTTAAGCAAAGCGCCCATATTTCTGCGTGCACCTAGTTTCGAGCTCAGCCTGGATAAGTAACAATGAACTATTGCAATAAGTAAATCGCGATTCGCTGGGTGAAATGTAAATGCTTATCTCCTCGTAAACATTGTTGGAGGGTTTCGCGAGCGGAATAAAAGAGGGAGATTCCACGGATAGCGGCGGGAGGAGTTGGGGAGGGACACAAGGTTTCACTTTTATCTGCACGACTATGGTCGGCCCTTTTTGCCGGCGCTGACGATATTCTCTCTTCTCTTGAACGGATGAATACAGTGGTGTTAGCGAAATAATAGTGTAACTAGGGGAAGGGTAAACGTATTGTATACAAAAGTAAATTAAAAATAGGAATAAAGTTTTCTTGTAGAGGACTTTATTTTCAAGATAATCTTCGAAAGCATACCTATTATATCATATATCATATTTTTAATATTTGTACATTTATTTTATATTTTATATTTTATTTAATCGTAGTAATTCGATTTGGTTGAGGGTCACTGGTAACCCGCATGGCATTCAACGTGTTAATATTTAATATTTGCAATATATATAATAATTACATAATAACTACAATATAAATAATATGCACTAGTACAATATTTATAAGAAGTAGAAATAGTAAATAACGAGGCAGACATATTAACAGACCTACAGAACAGCACACGCTCCCAACAAACTTTCAAATACAATTAACTCGAAAACGAATTACCATATCATTACTCGAAATTATTGCTCGAAATTTCTACTTACTTCTCCGCATCGAATAATTTCCCTTCCCAAGTGTACCACGATTTTTAAAACATCTTGTGCGAAGTACTAGTATCGCAAAGCTGGCAGCTTCGATCGTTCGCTATTCTCGTCGCTGGGATCGTCCCGTTTCCGTCCGCCTGGACGCCGCGTATTTCGACTTCGTTTTAAAATGTCTCCGGTCTTCCGGTAACGTCGCGAACGACGCGAAACGACGAGACGATGGTATTTAACGTTGTGTAAGAAACCGTTTACGATTACGAGCCCGGCGTTTACGAGACTTCGTGTCCCGCGGGAAAACGTTGGCTTGGCCTCTCACCCCGCCGCGTCCCGATACGTTTTTATTGCTCATTAATGCGCCGATCGATAACCGACCTCTCCTCGCGACGATAACGTTTCGTGATCCTTGTTTTTCAATCCTTCCGTTTACGTCGCGAATTCACCCCTCGCCGCGCGTTTGAAATGTAGATACGCGCCCGGTAACAGCCGTGTTTCCATAACATCAGGATTATGTTGTTTACCGGGGCGAGTTCAACGCACCAAGTCGAATGCGTGCGTTGAACGCGTGCGTCGTTAAACCGTTACGATGCGGTCGGGGGGAATTTCGATGTTTGTAGATGGAAAGTTTCGGGTTGCTCTACAATTGTTTTATTATTCCATGGAATATGAAGTTTATTGGACTATAGATGATCCTTTTAATTTATCTGTTCCGCCTGTTCTGAATTTTATTCGATTCTTCTTGTCTGTTTAACCGAAAGATCAATCAACATAAAAGGAAGACAAACAGAAGTAATTGAATTCAAAATTGTAAATTGTTTGATTGGGAATAAATAATAACATTTTTGTATCTAGATATGTATAAATCTCAATGGAGATAATCGAATATTTAATAAACAGCCTTCATAAAAACGTATGTTTCTATAAACGTTTCATGCAACACAAAATTTCATTCATTTCATTCTTTCCGTCAAATTAAACTCAATTGCGGACAAACAGCATGCACCTTATCTGACAAAGTGATCGGAACATGCTCGATGAAAGCTTAACAGCGCTCCTAACCAACATATCTAACGGAAAGAATAGTCTCGCGAGATTAACATAAGACGAGATAGCTCGGAGGTAAGAGGATTTCCAATTCGAGTAATGAAAGTGCGCGATGCGAGATAAATAGACGTCAAAGCACGCCAGGCAGCGGAATCAGATGAGGCGGTCGTATGTTGCCCGTTAGCTGAATGTCAAAGGTTCCTTCCTGCGATCCCATTGATACGTTCGGAGACGGTGCAGTGGGAGCGCCGCTTGTTACGTCTAAACGTTATAGAAATACCTAGACGGGGATGGGATAGTAATTTTTCGCGATAGAACATCTTGAAATTGTGCCCGCATTCACCGGGACTCTATTCCGCGATTAGGCTGTTTATCTTTCTGAAACTTTATGTCCGTGAAGGGGTTTCAATACAGCCGTCCTTACCCCGTTCCTCCGACGAAATGAGAAATATCTCCTCGGATGTTCGCGCGGCAAGCTGCAAGCAGCTCCTACGACATCTGCTGCTTTCAGCGACTTTTCCCCGAGGATTTCGCTCATTTACGGCAGTAACGGGAAATGCGTGAGACTGAATCCTTGGGAAATTTTCAACGAAGTTTACATTTGAATTCGAAGTTCATAACTTCGATACGGGAAGTAGAGTTTCCGTTTTTCAAATTAGTTCGTGAAAAGGTGAATCGGAAATTCCCCCGACGATATTTTACTGTTTTACGTTCCAATATTCACGGAGCAGAAGCTTTTTTTCCGTAGAAGAAGTACGCACGGTGAAGACACAGGATTCTTCAACGGAAATTGGAATATTATTGAGTTTTCTAAGTTGTTCTTATGATTGTGCAATGTGTAGTTTGTAATTTCTGTGATGCGAAAATTCAGCAGTTTTATTAAATTTACATTTGATTTTTAATTGTATGAGTAGGTATTTCGTTGGTCTTTCTGGTATGTTAAGCACTTACATTATGACAGAGATAGATTAATATATAAGAGAATATGCGAATACGGCAGCGACTAATACTGAATCAAAATGACACTGCATACGGGGCTTGAGCAAACCGCTCAAAGAGATTAACGACATTAATGCAGTCCCCAATATGAACAGTAACATAAATCCGAGTAAGCTCGCAACGCGTCCTGATGGATGAATATAATTCCGGTTCAAACAGAACCCGACACAGCAACACGGTGACATTTACATTCCGAAAGATTAAGCAAATATATTTCTCGCGATCAAGATCGATCACCGTCACCCCATTTTTTCTGCCCACCATACTAATCTGTATTTTTCGGCGTTGTATACGTGCAATGGAATAGAAACTTTTATCGTGAAATAATAAGAAAAAATGAAAACTTGTAGATTAAACTAATGAAATAACATTCTAACATAGTAAAATAATAAAATAATATACTAGTACAGTAAAACGAACCAGAAACCTTCATAAATAAACCATACTAAAATAATGTAGAAACCCCTAAAATAAAATAGTAAAATAGGAAAATAATATTAGGTACCGCAAAAGGAGGTCCGTTTGCAATCAGTCTTTCACTAGTTCAATGAATGAAATTGGTATTAGTCACAAGTTATGTTTATGCTGTCGGTATGAAATAAAATAAAATAATTTTACAAAAACGTTCTCTGTGTTCAAATTTTGATTTAAGAACATTCACGAACTCTTTCCGGTGCCTAATAGTAATATAGAAAAATAAACTAGAAAACTTTAGTCTAACTTCCTATCCCCAGTACCACCTTTCTTTGTTAAAATCACTTACCGAATTCCACAGCCGGTTTTTGTCCGAGGGTTACTCGGCTGACGCGTAGTGGTCATTTAAGTGCGTCCAAGTGACATTAGTAACCGATTTGCCGTTTCATCGCGTCCGGTGGCCGTTCTTATCAACGATCGCCGTTTGCGAGTCTGTGGAAACTGTCTTATCGTGGCGCGACCGTCGCACTTTCACCGTGCAAAACGAGGAGTTACTTTGCTCGGTTGCGCGCTAACGCGTGCACGCTCGAGATCCCTCTGACTCAGAGGTTCTCAAAACTATTTAGCTTGTCATTTCCCTTAACAAAAATTAATCAGCTGCCTCTGGAAATCCACTTCCTTTAACCCTCTGCGAACCGAAGTGTCGTCGGTGTCTCATTGCAAAACTTTTCTGCGTCAACGTTGCTTAACCTCTTATCTTGTGCACCAGCTGGAATTACTTCATTCGTTAATAACACATTAGAAATGAAGAAGAATTCCATGCTCATTACATGCCTACATATAATTCAATGATCTACAAGGGGTAATAGAAAGATTGGTGATGTTTGGAATCCTCGTCACGAAACTAATACCATATTATACGAGTACGACAAGGTGTTAAGGTAACTATTGTTTAATACAGCACTTTCCTGATTCATTAGTGAACAGTAGAAGAAAACTAAAATTGAATTTATCCATAATAGAATCACGATGATAAAGGTAGATATAAATAAAATCCATGGTAACTGAATTAAAATCGAATCTCGAGTTACCTGGACAGGGGACCTAACACGTTCAGCTACCCCAACCAACATTAAATCCTCAATCATATCAGAGCTCAATTTACCAATTAAAACTTGAGAAATCCTTCGAGATTAGAATCACAATAATTCTCCATATCGAAACTCCTAAGCGAACAAACAAAAAACTGTTGTTACCCGTAGCTTCTACTACTTGGATCCTAGTCTTCCCGAGAATGGCGTCCTCCATTTTGAGAACCACTACGTTAACCAGCCTCTAGAATCGGGTCTAGAGTCACCGCGCGCACCGGACACACGGATGGAAACATAAAGTTGCTTGACACTCGCATTACAGATAGGACTTCGCATTCGGATAGCAACCGTGCGGAACTACGCCGTGAGTTTTGCTCCCCTGTGAATACTGAAGCCCGTGGGGCTTCTAAGGTATCAGTTAGAACTAGTTCTGTACTGTGACGTCGGCCGGACCGGTGGGACTTTTACGAATTAAACGACACCCCTTGACCGCTCTGGCACCATGATTGATTTGATCCGCGCATCGATGACTCCGGCAAACATCAATTACCGATATACGTGTGTACGTGTAAGTGTATGTACACAGGCTGCGCTGGGTCCGGCAGAAGTTTCGCGACGCGGTGATTAAATTTCCCATCCCACCCACGCTAGGGAACTATTTTCGGATACAATATGAATCCACGAGATTTATATTCGACGCGAGCCGCGCCGCGGCACGGTTAGTTTTATTTACCGCGGGTCTCGCGTACGCGTGGCCGACGAATATTGCGGGACAAACAGCGAGTTGAGAAAATGAGTGATAATATTATATAACAATTAAATGTCGGGACTATCGGGGAGGGAAGGGTGAGGGCGGTGGTTGGTTGTTTGTTAGATTATCCAACTTGGATAAGTTGAGCGTAGGTTTGTTCGATGTCTGACGCATGGTATTGAACGCCTGGTTGGATTTTTGTGAAGTTTGTGGATTCGTTAATGGTCTGGCCATTGATGGCTGTTTCGGTGGATTTTTAAATCAATGATTTAATAAATAAATAGGAAATTGTAAGACGATGTGAAGGGATTGTGGATTTTATGAAGTAAAGTTTGAAATAATATTTCAGCAATTTTAGGCTGAGATATTCAAATGGAATTTTAAATAATGTTTAAATAACTATTGACTAAGAATACATAACTATTTTCAACAAATTTTCAACAGATGAAATAATTATCTATTCCCTTCCATATTCTCTAAATACTCGTACGATTCTGCGAATTTGTGTTACAAATTTGCATTTCATTAATTTTTTACACCGAAACGCGAACTATAAAAAAGGTTGCAATAGAAGATATTCGTTGCGGAAGACTACGCAACTACTCCTCGCGAAGATAAATCCTCCCAAATAAAATAACGTTCTGCCCCGGAACGTTATATTAGACGCGTATATATCCGAAGGATTCGAATAATGTTCTAGTCTGTCGAGCAGTTCCGCGAAACTCCGGCGTAGGTAGTTGACAGTGGCAGTCGCACGCCAAAGGAAAATTTATTTGACACCGCCATGTTCCGTGCATTAACTTGACTCTCATAACGTGTCAGATTCTGGGCTGATAATTTTCTACCCGATCCACCCTCCTACACTCCTCCCCCCTCCACCACCACACTCCTCCTCATTGTTCCCACGGTTTTGTTTCGCAACGCAATCAGTTTCAGCTTCGCGCCTCGCCGCTTCGCGTCGAACTTCCGTCAGTGATAAATACAGCAGCGATCTTGGAATAATAAAGTGGTAAAAGAAGGTGCGATGAAGATTCCCGTGGATACAGGAAAGAAGGTCAATAAAATGGAAGAGGGGGGTGAAGAAAGAAGGAAAAAAAGGAGAGGAGTCCGTTTTGCGCTTCCAGTTTACGACTTCGCGGGAAATGCTTTCCCCGGTCTTTCCATCTTACTTTCTTTCATCCCCGTTTCTATTGACGTTCTCTTTTTCCCCCTTTCGCTCGGAGGATTGTATCTGTTGCATAGATACGATCGTGAATGATTCTGTACAATGGCGAGAGTTCGCTGATGCCGTAATTATGCGATTACAAAAGCAAGATTCGAATGGAATACATGGTGGATTGTGAATTGTACAGAAGACCGATTTAATTAGCTGATTAAACGCTGCCCAAATACTATTTGAATTGAATTTAAATATTAGAAACAATCTCTTTCACTTATTATAACGAATTACTTCAAATTCTAAACTAGTATTCGCAATGGTAAACTTGAATAATTATCCATTATCCAATTACATACCTCATTACACAACAATGCACAAAGCGATCATTCACCAGAACCTATTCTCGAACGAGCCAGTCCCTAATTAGCCCATGAAATTACGTATAATTAATTCGACAACTGGATAATAGGAAAATAGAATGGTGGCCTGACAAGCGGCAACTATGCGAGGAAGCTACGAAAGTCACCGCTACCTTTTCAAAGTCCTCAGCGATCGGCATTCTTGTAGTCGGGCTATAGCTGTCACGAATAACAGCTCGTTCCGTATATTTTATAGCCCTGCGCGTGTCGATGCCGGTGCTTGTTGTTATGCGTTGACCGCGCGCCTCCTTTTCAAACCTGTAATCATTACCTACCATCTATTCCCGCGGCGCCGGTGCCTGCGCAAGTGTATACCTGCTGCCCCGAATCCTTACTGGTAGAAAGGGACACCCCACAGTTACCGTGGCCCATCCCGACAATAAATACATAGCTGCTTCTGCAGCCTCCTCCCTTCCCATGAACTCATCCCACCAGCGATCCCTTATTCACCCCATCTAACCCGATCTTTACCCCCTTTACGGTAATCCCTCGAGTGAAGGGGCCGTTTACTGGCAATTTTGGTTTACTGAACAAGCCTGATGGGTATTTGACGATTTGTCAAACTACTGGCGAGGTAGGTTCAGATTTTATTTTCGTGTGAGGATTTTTAATATACTATTAGAATTGGTAGTTGTATATAGTTACAGATAGAATTTAGTAATAATACTTAGTTACGTATAGAATTTTTAACTGTTTGCTGCTTTTTATATGAATCTCTGGAAATTACTGCGCCACTCGAAGATATTTGAATTTTTACGACTAGAGGAGAAACGTTTGTATTTGATTGCCTTAAATCGGATAAGATGTATATGAATAATTATAATTAATCCATTTGCACCATTAAGCGGAATAATCTGCATACAGTAACTGTTGCTAATCACCAAGAGCAGAATATACAGTAGGTATTAGGTGTCTGTGTTATTCGGTTATATCGGTGGGAGCAGATTAATTTTAATCAAACGCTTGAAAGACTTCCAGTCGAGCATCTTTGATTTATAAAGTTGCTTTACATTTTAAGCGAAGATGCAAACGGATTAACACGCATAGTACAATTCACAGGAACCGACTGGAACTAAGTTAACCCGTTAAAAATCCTTTCAACTTCTAATCAAGTAAAAGTCAAATTACATTCTAGAGAGTCGTGGATATTACAAATGCATAAATCCCGCAGTCCAAACACCTAAAAGCCAAAACGTGTACAATTAATGAAGCTTCCATTACACGAAATGTAAGATCACAGGTGTCAGAAAATACATGTGTAACGCCGTCAGCGGGTGTGACAACGCACACAGAGCAGAAAATTTGAATTTCATACATTGTTGCAAGTTCGGTTATCGAGAGGCTCTCGCAATTAAGGAGTTAGCTGGTCGGGGGTTGCGGGTCGGGGGCGGGCGTTGGCCGGCGCGCCGTCGAAAACCACCGGAACCGAAAGTTCGGTGTCTACTGATGGAACGGCCGAAGTCCTGGCAACCGCAACCTACTAATGAGGGAAGACCTAAGAAATTTCGACCGGTGAAATCTATTGAACGAGCAAATTACGACAATATCGGACTCATCTAATGGAATTTCGTAAAGGGCCAGATTATTGCGCAGAATCTAGCCCAGCTTCGGCTTCATATTCAACGGCGCGCTGCTAATTGTAGGATCGTTTACGCGTCACGCGGTCAGATGTGTTCCGTTTGATAGATTAAATGGCTGGAAGCCCCCGTGATGACCGTATCTGGGGTTTCAAGGAAACGCAAGCTCGCGAATGAAAGGTTGTCAGGTATCGGTGGATATTCCGCTGGAACCGGTAACGATCCAGTCGCGCGCTGATGGCCGCCATCGATCCCAGCGCGCCATGACTACTTCTTGGTATCTGGCGTGTAATTTCGACCGTGGCGGGCACAACCGTTCGATTCCATCGGGTCGTTCTGCTTTTGACAGGCCGCCTCGCGGCTCTTCGGTGATTGTACGTTTACGCCAGGCTGATCTGTTTTTTCCCCCTTCTCGTTATTTCGACACTTTTGCCCCTTAAACGAATCTGTGGTTCGATGGTGTACATGTGGTGTCGGTTGAATCAAAAGGTCTAACTATATCCGACGCCTCCGGACGTTGTTGGCTTTTAGTTTCTGAATTGGATGATTACGTAGAGGTTGAAGTGGTTCATGTGAAAGGAAGAGTGGAAAGTTTTGATGAAATTAGACGTGTAAGGAAGCAAGCGCTTTGGCAGGAAAAGGAAAGATTCGAGTGTTAATCAGTTTGATGTGTGAACGAGTTAAATGATGAGTTTACCTTGTCTTTACTAACCTTAGCCGTCGAAGCGATTAAAACATTGTAATAATATTTATTGAAAATATTTATAGCGTAGAATTTCTAGAATATGCTTTTCCTGTAGGATATAGCTAATTAATATTATGAAATATTACTTATTTTAATGGCTACTGTACGCACTTAAATTGTAAAAGATACCCTGGACGTTTCATGTTTCATTTCCATCCTTGAACAAATATTGATATCGCAAGCCAATCACTATGCCACTTCCCATTGACAAAAAGTACTATCATTCTCTCCCTTCCGATACCAAACAGTCGGAATATTATCAAAACGGAGGCAAAGCTCTAACGCAGCTCGCGCGGGTAACTCATTCGTCGCGCTAAGGATCTGATTACAATTTCACGTGGACCTCTCCCGTTGCCGGCCCAATTTAAATTCACCATCAAGTTGCAAATTGTTCCAATTCCGGCGGATCCATCGGAATGAAAACATCACGCGAGAGGCTACATAGAAATTCGCTGTATTACACAGCATTCGACAGCCAGCCGTGGATTGCTGAGCGGTTCGCTAACGAGCGACCGATTGTTGTACCCCCGTCCTCAGCCCCTTCTGCAGCCACGCATATCCCCAAAAACGTTTCGCACCGACGCGTTGCGACGTACAAATTTTTGCGCTGCCTTGCGGGGCATCTGTAAGCCAGACCCACAAGAGTTCGCAAGAAACTGCGCGTCTAGAGTTCCTACTATTGCCCATCTATCACTTGACTAATCTGAAGAATGCGAGTGTGGTTCGTAAATTTTTCTTTTATTACCGGGGAAAAACTCAGCCGTACACCTGCGGAGGCGATTTTCGTATATTGATGCATCATAGCGGCAATTAGGCATGGTCTGCTAATACTTCGGTTATAGCACACACGTCAGAAATATGTATAGTAACGCCGATGAGTAATAGCACTAGATAGCGCCTAATAATAAATAAATAGCCGTTTTTCTTTCACACATCGACACCGCTGCAAAAGATATGGGTACAGGTATCGTTTATAGTTTAGTTTAAGAAAGTTTAGTTTAAGCTTAACCACCAGTACGCAAGGTCGCTTGAGATTTTGACGCGTCCGTAAAAACACATGTAAAACTCCTCTGTATCAAACTATACATATAATATTCCAATTTGATTAAATATAGATATTTTATTAATGATTCCTGACGACATTTTTGAACGCCCAAGTTTACTTCCTAGTTGATCAGTTTCTATCGTCTCTCGTCTCGTTTTTAATATTAACACATTTTTGATTGGTCATTGGTGAACTCGAGTATGTACTGGCACCAGTTATTTCAATTTTTGAAACGCAGGGCAATGTAGGGTATTGAAACAGTAAAATATTAAAGGTTATATAGAAGACATGTCCAAAGTTTTATTTCAATTCATTATATATAAATAAAGTGTATTGAAGTTTATTTAGATTGTTTCACTTTTACATTTAATTGCGGAATAATAACCAGTGACATGGGATAACTTCTGCGTACAATTGCCGGTCAACAATGTGTTAATTTGCTATTCTATGATAATTATTCGAAGTTCTCCGTGTAAACCGTATCCATTAGGAATGACTTCTAGCGAAACGTTCGGAAATTGTTCTTTATGGACATGGCTCACAGCCGCAAACTTTGAACGCTTATCACAGTGTTTCTGGCCGTAAAAGCCACAGACAAATCGTAATTTGGTATTTGTCAGTACATTCTCTTGTTTCAATCCTGTCTCGCTAGTTTTTGTCTCGCTGTTGATAAAAGGGATTTATGATTATGCATTTGTGTACAATTTGTTTGGTTACGTGTTACCGTATTGACGAATAGCAAATTAGCATCGTAAATAAGATAAGAATTGACCAATCAGATGCACATTCCTCAGGCTAACCATTAAGTGATCTCTCAACGGTAAATATAGGCATTCTAAAGGGAACATTGCGATGGAGAGTTGGGAGACGGAACAGATCGCGTCGGCGTTTCATTTTTTCCCTCTACCACCCCGCGAGCCAGAATTTACATCTCCGGTAGAAGCATTTAATCAGCTGGTACCCAGGCTAAAATGGAATTTAGAGATGGTATGATCCTTTGAGAGCCAAAGGAGGATATATCGCTTCTCCATACATTTGCGAAAAATGCCAACAGCGATGCATCATGTTTTCACGAACATTTTTCTTTTATATTTATTGCTTTTTTCTAAAGTATTTTTCATTTTTTTAGTAGTGAAGAGCATTCAATACATGATGAATATTGTGTAAGAATTTGATTAACTTCAGTTTAGATTAACCGAAATACAAATTTTTCCTGTGTCACCGTGGTTTTCCTTTCACCCTCTAATCGTGGGCGAGTTTTCAATTTTTCCGTATGGAATCGCGGTTAGTTTTATTTGTAATGCAGATACATCCAAAGGATTAGATAAAAACTAACTAACGAGATAGATGACAACTAATAATAGTCAAATAAAATATTTAAGAGAGGTTAATAACACAAAATATTTAGAACGCAAATTCTACCTTGCCTGTTGAAGGGTTAATACCATCTAGCATTTTCCCTAAATGTATCAAATTTCGGCTGGCTTTCAAAGATTTGACCCTTTGGCACGATGAACCTGTATATACGTTGTTAAACCAGTTCCTCAATGTCACATTCTTATACTACTATTACCACTGCTGTTATTATTTACTAAATTGTTATGAACTCACATTAAAATCAATCAACTTATTCCCACATTTCGATCATTCAACTATATTAGGACGAATCAAATTCGCCTATAATGCAATATTTTTCGTTCAGTCGCCTGATGCAAATGGGTTAAAAGGTTCGACGCGAAGGGTTGGAACGAGGGGGAAGAGAATGATGCAGAAGGAGGAGGCTGCAGTGGGCCAGGCCAGTTGAAGAGGAGAAGAGCGAACGTTTCGCGACTGGCTGGCGCGAAGAGCCGGCCTACGGGTACTGGTCGAGCACCGGGCTGCCGCTTGGCCACGAATATTCGAGATCGGCGGTGACCAATGCCACTCAACAGCTTTGTTGAATTTCACGCCATTTGAGTAAATGGGGGAGCTGATCAAATAGTCCCGATATTTTGTGGACCCATCCTCGCTGCGCCGCCCTACAGCGTGCCAATGACGACGGCATCAATGCCATCAGCAACAGCATCAACGATACAATGTAGACCCGTTGTTGACGTTTCCCCTCTCACTCTTTAACCGCCCTGCTCTCCTCTTTCTCGCGCTATTCACCCCTACCGACGAAAATTGTCCGCCAATCGGTCCTCTTTTTCGCCCTGTTCGGTCCACTTTGTCCCGGGCCCGGGGTTTGCCTCGCGCACGGTCTCCACTGAGCTAGTCATAATTACTATATTGTAGCTCCTCCTGCCTATGCTGCGATCCAGGCCAATCTGGGATCAATGTGTCGGTAAATAAGAGACACGATTCCGCGAGAGAGCGTGTTAGGGATGTTGAAAATGCGTCGATCGGTTTTTTGGTTACTTTTGCGGGAGGTTTGCGGACGGTTGTCCTAAACTCTTTTGCCAGGTATTGCGAGTTTCAGGTTTTACTGTTGTTGAATTAGGTTTTTTGATAGTCAATGGGTGTTTTTAAGTTGTACGTATCGGTTAGGATCTATCGTGTACTGTATGGTTTTGGAAGTTATTGACTTGATACGTTAACTTAATTTTTTCAATTATCACTCGATGTTTCATACTCATACAAATTGTAGGATTAAATCTGGCACAGTAAACAAATTTTAAACAATGATTTATATTTCAATAAAAAAGAAATGACGAAAGTACTAATTGTTACAGCGTATCCACCTATTAATACCAAAGTTTGAATCGAATAAGACGGTAGAGTTAGATAGCTTATTACATGCAATGAAAAAAATCTTACATTATTAAGTATTTCATTCTTCTTTGATTGTCTATAGTTATTTTCTCGCAGTTTTGTAACTTTATATAAAACATTATTAAAGAAATAACTAATTGTTTAATTCATCTTTTATTGTACATTGTTCCCTTCTTGCAATTTCATAATTTACTCTATACAATGAAAACGATGTTACATCATCAAGTACTTCATTCATCTTTGATCGTGCATTGTCCTTTTCTTACAATTTCTTCGCCGCCCACCTCGCGCCCCCGTGTCTGAAGAAAGCCAACTATCCTTCCGTTTTCTAGCAACAAGCAAAACGAAGATCGCAATCGAGACTAACGGCGGTGTGCGAGCGTGACGCTGATCGAAGCTCGATTTACGATCGACCAGTGATTAATACTGGTAGCTCGGCGCCGCAGCGTCGCGTCGCGTCGCGTTCGGAACGGTTACCAAACCGCTTCGCGCCCCTGCTGGACACATAATATCCGGTGACCGGTGACACATTATACGTTACCGCGTGATTTAAATAATGACAATAATGTCGACTAATTATGGCGCATAATTGCCGGGCATTGTCCCGTTGATAATATAATGGGGCGGTACACGGGTGCCGTATGCCTCGAATCGGTCTGCGTCGTTATGATATATTAGTTTTCATAAATACGTCGTGATGCTTGTTATTGCGACGTTAAAGGAGATCTTTCCGGATAAATCAGCGCAGGGCCAGGTTTAATTTGCTTCGTGATCAGCGGTATGTTTCTATTGGTAACGTAATAATGAAGGACATTTATCTTGGGGATGAACTAGGTCTCTAACTTATTGACCCATTCGAGGCCAAGGTATCTTCTTAACACTAAGTTTATGGATATTTATTATAAAATTTATTGTACCTAGACGAATTAATGTTTGTTCATTTAGATATTGGCAGTAAATATTTTGATGGTAGCGAAAATTTTGAGTTTATTTTATAGATGAACTGCAAGTATCGTAAGAAATAGTGGATTAACAATTTGTATAATTAAGGAATAGGAGTCTAATGAGATAGTATTTAATTATTGTAGAGTAATTTTCACGCATAAAATATGTCATTATAAGAAATAAAGTTCTAGGTAAATTATATCAATGAATAAAGGAAGAAATTAATTGTTGATTTTTTATTTACTACGGTAACAAATTTTTATTGTAAGTCTACAACGTGTGATATGATTGTTTATCTATTTTTATTACGATTTTTCGTTCGACTGTACATCTTCGTTTTACGGAAATTTCTTCAACCAGAAGCGTCATTATTCTTTCAAACTTATTACGACTCTGTAGTTCCTCTTATTTCTTTAAAAACTTTAAACTTGATACTAATATTCCCGGAGTAATAGCCAAGAACGGGAAACACATTTATTGCAGGTTTCCTAAATATTTTTCTTTTATTTAGAGAACCTTTCAAAGAAGAGAAAGTAAAATTAACTTGGAAAATGTGAAAATATCTTGGTACGAATGAAAAAATTAGAATTCTTTTCAGTTAAAACAAAGCTGCAGGCAACGAAAAGATGAAACATCGAGATGAAACCACTTAGTAATAATGAAAAAATGTAATTATGATAAAAGCAACCTATTTACATTAAAAATATAGAAACGAGTGGCATGCAAAATAATATTTTTGGTCATTATTCCTTAATACAAACTCTTCCGGCAAATATAAAATAACTATATAAATTTCTAGTTGAAAACTACAATACATGGAAAACATTAAAGAGAAAACAAGAAAACAAATGGACCAGCAAACTGTTAAACTCTTGGTTTTACGCATCTGCAACCGTGTTACGCTGTCATGCATGAGTGTCTGTGTAATGGGAGGTTAAATTTCGTTCCCTTTATTTTCCTCTTTAAAAATAGCGGAGGACGGGGATTGGCATTATAAAAACTATCGATGTTTTCGTGAAAAATGTATTTAATAATTTACAAAATGGGATATATAGAGGAAAATGGAGTATTAGCCATTAGGTAGTCACTTATGTAAGCAGTAACTGTAATAGAATGAAAATTTGAAGTAAAATATTTATTTAAATGAGTGTTTCATAAAGTTAAATTATTTATCCGTTACTACAATATAAAAAAAAATAATTTACATTCATTTAAATAACAAAATTTGTAAAAATAAAGAAGATGGTTTTAACCATCATTGCCCATACCTGTGGATAATAATGGTTACTTTGTAAGCAATGATAATCTGAGGACCGTAACATTTTTACTATTACCATTTTAATGTTATCAAATTGGAAACAAATGTGGCATTTATGTTTCATTTCGCTTATATCGCTATTATCATTGCTTTTGATAATAGATTAATTTAATAATGATTAGTTTGATAAAAGATCCACTTTTCTTATTTTTCTCCTTTCTACCTTAATTTTTTTAGAGGATCTTTCATTATTTTTTTCTGATTCTATCTTCCTTCTTTTTTTCTACCAAATATTTTTCGTTCACTGAAGAAGTTAGGAATGTAATATTCCGTCTTCATCGACCTCGAGTTATTTTGTCTTTTTATTATCAACTATGAAGCTGAAAGAAGAATTTTTGATGATTTGTCATCGTATGATCATCTTCAATAAGCTCAATTGCTTTTCAAAGTGTTTCAGCAGTCCATTGAGCTGTCTCAATTTTTCTAAACTGTGTTTTTATTATCCACAAAATAAAGTTGTTGTGATGAAGAAAAATATGTTTATAACGCACTAATGAATAGCGACGGTGCAAATACAAAATATTTACATGACATATGTATATAGTCCTTTCTATTTGTAATATACCGTTTAGTAAATAAAGTTAAATGGTAAAAGAAACTTTAAAATCAAAACTAATTTCTTATGTTCCCAGAAAATATTACATCAATCATGCTAAAAAACAGGTAAAGCTTGTTCTTCTTTATTGTTGATTTATAAGATATAAACAACAAAAATTAGGAACTTCAGACGAGTTACTTTGTAATAATAATACTGACCATCATTGTCGGCCGACCGCGATTACCCTGTTCTCTCCCATTAAACAAATAAAAATTTCACTCATTTTCGATTGATTATTAACCGAGCCCGTCCGTTTCGCGGATTTTTGTGGCGAGCAGAGAATTTTCACTGTAATTACTGTCGACAAGCTTATACAAATTCTATCTGTCCCTCAATACCGATCTACGCGCCTCGAAAATACATTTCACTGTGGTCCACATTCCATTTAAGCAAATTAAATAACTCTCGCGATTTCGGTAGCTCGGGACGGATCTATCGAAACCGGATGACAGAGGCGATTCATTTCCATAATTATTTCTTCATTATGGGAACGATTACATTCCGGCTAAACGTAAACGTTTCGTTGGGTCGTCGAAACGAGGCGAATTACGAAAGAAGGGGACTAGGCTGAATACTTTTTACCGTTTTATGTACGCTCACGGCAGATGTAGATGGCGGAACATGGATGTATTCGTAGTTTCTTATCCTGTAATATTGGAATTCAATGTTTATCTACTTGGGATCGCAATTTGAATGCGTATTCGAAAGTGTACAAGTTCTTCTACGCTCCTGGAATCTACAATTTCGAATGGATTTCGAGGTCTTCTGGTTCACTTCCTGTTTCTTTATCGCTTGCTTTTAGAGTGTTCGCGGCAAAAGGCGAGGGTTCGCTTTTAATAACGTTTTAGTCGTGTTTTCTCTAATGAGTAAATTGATCGCGCGTGCAAAACATTGGCTATTTCCCTTTAAATCGAATTAATTTTTTTCATTTTTCTTGTACTTCATTGGATAGCATTCAAACAGCATGTGTAGATTTCCGGTTTTCACTGTATTTTCGCGATGGTAACCAGTTTAATACCGGTTCAGTATTTTGTATATAAATACATTATAATAAAGGCGTAAGAAAGGTTTTCCTTTAATCGAATGTCAATTCAAGTACACTTTAATTCACAAAATTTGAATGTAATCAGATCGAACAGAGTGCGACGGTCAATAGAAAATTGACGGAATTAATGGATGTTGTCTATCCCCGAGTAACTGGATAAATTGAATCCATATTTATATTTCAAATTCATACAAACTCGACGATTTTTTTTATATTATTAAACGTAACAAAGTAAATATCACAATGACTAAAAGTTAATAATTCGTAAAAATAAAAATTTTTATGAAAACGTAATACGAGATTCATTTGAACACATCTCGTCAAAATCGACAATCAGTTTTAACAAATTACTAATTTCATGTATGTTCGACTATTAGTCACATAAATCGTTCGACATAGCTAATTACATAGAGAGTCAAACTAAACTGTCACGACCAGGAGTCTGTTTCGAAAATTAAGATATTTATATACGGTGGTCCCTACCGTATTTCCATCGAAATCGTCGCATCAAATACGCATTTCCAGAATTTGTAGCCCCATTTCGATTAGGAAATATTCAAGAATGAGGTAATCCTTCCCGGTGACATCAAAACATACCTGTTTCCTCGAGGTGGATCCTCTTCTCTAATGAGCCGCCGGGTTCCTTCGAAGAGCCGCAATTACGTTCGATGAAACGATGAATATTAACTTCAGCCAGATTCCACGGGTCCGTAGCGGATTCGACTCTGACCGGCTGTTTCCCATAAATCAGGAAAATCGTCGAGCATCCACTCCTCCTTTCAGTTAGCCTAATAACGAGCGCTGCGTATGCATTGTAAGTGGCCAATAACAATTCGTCAAAAGTACCGGCCGCAACGGGAACACGAGTCGTTCCCTTATCTGGCTGGTTCATTGGGAATCGAAGAGTATATCTACATCACTCTCTACGGATCCCGAACGATGTACTAAAGACTTTTTAATTAAATGGATCCACAGTTATACTACTAATAGACAAACTAACTATCGAATCGATGGTTACGGTTGATAATTAACGCTAACCACCTTCGGAACTGGTTATTCTTATCTCCTAGAAAATAAAATCTTTGAGAAATGTACTTTTAACAATGTTCAATTAATAATTCAGTTCTAATGCTTGTGTGATAACTGGCATTATTTGTTGTTGTTATTATGTAATATATTATGTGTACTTTTAATATATTCAGTGTGATACTGTGAAGAAAAATTCAGTAAATAGAAGGTTGATATCGTTTCATTCAGACATTAGCTACTTTGCGCCTGCTAAAATAGTCATTAAAAGAAAAATATTTCTGCTTTATTTTTGTTAATAGATTCTTCACGGAAATTCTACAGTTGTTAATAAAGAAAATTATGTAACAAGTGTGTTGTTTAATGTTTCTCCTTTATTAGACGGTCGCAATTATGTCACCTTTGAGCGCTAATGGTAGGTCTGAGGTTATGCCGGTCACTGCAGCCCTTGGTTATCGTGTCAGCATGCAACATTGCGTTTACTGCACTCCAAGTCGATTCAAATGATTATTATTATTCATCTTTAACACGTCGGAAGGCTGGATAATTTTTTATATCTTGCTATGTACATCACAATATAATTTTGATTTCCGTAATAATAAAAATAATGGCCCGTAATAAAGGAGTAATTTTTATGCATTTATAACTGATTCGGATCTTAGAAAAAGGATGAGGCAAAACTTCGTGTAAAATTTTGCCTCGGTTTCCATAATGGAAATATAAATTTACATAAAAACTCACAGCCTGGTTATTAAGTAAGAACTATCATTAATTAAGATACGTTTTCATTAATACTGTTATTTTATTACTTACAATATTAAGGTTTTATAGTTTTTTCAAATATTATGTGCATTTTAGAGAATATGACGTTCTTCAATCATTTTCAAGACACCATTGACAGAAGTAATATCAGATACCTAGTGATGATTACATCTATACTTCTAAGAAAAATCATCATTGCCATGTAAATAAATATTCTACAACGACCCAATACAAACAAAATTAATCACGACTGATTTATAGGATAGAGTAGTTCACAGAAGCGTATTGCATATTACTTGTCAGTGCGCCCTGCGACGAAATCGATGGCACGTAAACTGCTAAACCGCTTTACACTCAAGTCATTACAAAGGATAATAGCTGCCAGGCCGTAGCAGTCAAAGCATGAATTATGGGTTATCCAGCGGAATCATTGATGCGATTACACCTTGCCTTCACTAACCGGGCACGATACATCTGTGGCCCGGAGGTCGAAGTCTTCCAACTTGGTTACTTTGATAGAAACTTGGAGAATTTGGCAAATAGCTAACTGCAGTTAGCCGGGCTCTCCATCTATTCCTTCGTTCCTCTTCGAAGATCCACTTAAGGAATTCCGATGACGAAGCTACTACGTCCGAAGCTTTGAAAAAATAAACGCAGTAACTTTGTTAGTTCGAACAGATACAACCAGAAGGATATGGGCTGCATTGACATGCTATTAATTTGAAAGAAGTGTATTGTTAGCTAGGATAGTCCATTTGAATATTTGTTACTCGAGCGGATATGATTGATAACTAGGCACGAAGTGACCTGACGCTCGAAGACTAACGACCTGCTTCAACGCCGGGGAAAACTTATTCTACCGAGATCACGTTCAATATAAAATTGTATAAGATAGAGCACCTGTCGTATCACCAGTTCCAGCCTTCAATGGAATCCACCGGTGTCTCAGAAAGACTATGATTAAATTGATTCCGCTATGCTCAAATCAGCTTTGGCCTTTTGCTGCTCTAAAATGCCTTCACTGGCATGTGGATTCGCTTTGTGCTCAAGACGTTTACAACCAGCGCAGTATGCTGCAATTCACTCTGGTACACTGGACTTAGGACACTGGGAGCTTAGAATACGGGTAACCGAGCTCTGACCAGGGATGCTGGGTTTTCAAGGTTGTAGAGTCCATAAGACAGGGTATCGAATTGAGAAGATTTGCTGGCCATAAGCTGGTCTAAATTATGGAACATTGGTACTCGCTAGTGGTAAATGGAGTCTTTTTGTTTTCAGGACTTGCTAAACCTAAACGATATTTTATTATTTTTTACCGTATACTTGTCCATTTTTTCCAATTCATCATATTGTCATTTTCCCATTCCCTATTCCCCATTCCATTTTCCATTTCCAATTTTCCAATCACCTACGTTTTCATTTTTTTTATTTTCTTATTTTTAAAATTCTGATTTCTTATTTTTTTTGTGACTAGAAATTTAAGAACATGTCAAGAATTAATGAATTACAAATCTATATAAAGTCTATAGTTGTTTTTTAACACTTTTCCTTAAATACGTTTACGATTAAAATAAGTTTTAAGTAGGCTATAAGTAGGATTTCAAGATTCTTCAAATATGCAGGTTTCATTAAACATATTAATGCTACAATATCTTTGAATTATCCATGTAAATTATTGTTAAATGAGTAAGTAAATCTTCGAAGTTATCAAATACGGTGATCTTAATAGCTAGACTATATGTCATTGCATTATCATTAACCAACTTGAAAATAATCCAGGCTTCCTGATTCAACATTAATAATAACTAATGATCTCTTAAAATCCTTAATATCTGTAATTAACTATCTACGATCGACGTGCTCCAGAATAAAAAGTGGCAACTACCCAGTACTCCTTACTCAATTCTGTTATATCCTAAATCAACACTCAACCGGTTTGCAACACATTAATATATTACTTAGTATGTTCATATTTATACTGTGTTATCCTTTAACCTATAACCTGTGGAATTTAGTTTTAAAAATTTTTCAGTTTGCACGCAATAAGATAAAAAAATGAAGTGTGTACTCGTCAAATGTAGGACGAATGCATCTAAATTATATTCTAATGAAAAACCAAAGCAAAACAAAGAAGAATTACACCTTTTTCTGAAAAAATAGAATTCATCATTAAAAGAATTAGTATCATTCCAAGGCTTAAGATGACTGTATACTCGTTAAACACAGTTAACTAATTGAAATATATTATTTATGCTAAAAACCATGCCCTCAATATTTAGAATTTACTCTGAAAAAGCCCACTAGTGAGATATTACTAACACTACCTTCATTCCCTTTCTGACACACCAGTCACCTAACAAAAAACATTTATAGTTCTCGATTTTCTCACGTGAAACGCTAAACAAAGAAAAAGAAAGAGCTATTTCCGTTTCTCCAGTTCCGCGTAATATCGAATCACACGTGTTGTATGATGCTCGACAAAAAGAAGAATGAAAAAGGGAAGAAACAGCGAAATTTCTCGTTCGTTTATTAGCTCGCCGCGACGAAGCACTTCTTCGGTGTTATAAAGTGATCCCGCGTCGCGACGCGACGTGACTCCGATAAATTTTGCGAGGCTCGCGAAATGAAATAAACGATCGTTCCCTTTATCGAGCGAGATAACAGCGGGTCGCATTCCGCGCGCCGGAAAGTTACAACGATGATAAACCGTACCGAGTACGCGCGGAACGAGACAGGTGGTAATATGCTAATCGGACTGCTCCCTAAACCTGTTTAAGGCTATCGCATAGAACTGATAAACCGATACCGAACTTGTACGCTAACGATTCGGTCGAGCGAACGACGACCGCCTGGGGAAATGCTTACGCTTCGTAACGATTTTATTTTTCGCCCGATCACACGTTCCCGGACACGCTTAAAAATCTTCCAGTCCCGATGTAGATAATTTCGTAGATAGTACCCCAAGCCGCCTTAATGACGACAAGATTTTCAGCGCGACGAACATTATCTGCGATTTTTCCACAGAAATTCTCCTCGTTCGTGCGGATTCGGCGATGTGAGTATATACTGTGATTAAAGATTGCAAATTTTTTGGTATTTATCAGATACATACGAATTACACGTAATTCGAAGGAATTTTATAGATTTTTAGATCTTTATAATGTTCTGGAGCTATTACCACATTGTTGACCGGTCACGAGTTAACTCGTGTTTGCACTGGGATCAGTTCAATTTTTGAAACACAGGGCAATGTAGAATATTGCAGAAGCAAAATATTAAAAGTTATATATTAGGTTGGTGCATATGAAACGTCGGTTTTTCTTTAAATGTGAACGCTTGACTCCCTGTTTTCGTTATGTTTTTGTTTTTGGTATAACCTCGTTTATAGTCGTACTGTCCATTGCCAGAGTCATATTTCAACAAAAAAAATTTTCTCAAAAACGTTCCCTCTTGTTATTTGTTTTGAATTTTATACCGATATGAATTCAACCGATATTCGTGTAATTTTTTTATGTGATTATAAACTTGGTAATAATGTTGCAAAAGCTGCACGCAATATAAACCAGGCTTTTGGAGAGAATAGTGTTAACGATCTACAAGTGCAGCGTTGTTCTGAAAATTTTCGGTCTGGTGATTTTTCCCTACAAAATGAACCGCGTGGAAGACCCAAAACATCTGTGAAACATGATGTCCTGAAAGCATTGGTGGAAACGAATCCAACTGTATCTACAAGGGAACTTGCTACCAGAATGAAAGTTCACCATACAATAATATTGCGAAACCTTTCTGAAATTGGTAACATTATTACCAAGTTTATACTCACATAAAAAAATTACACGAATATCGGTTGAATTCATATTGGTATAAAATTCAAAACAAATAACAAAAGGGAACGCTTTTGAGAAAATTTTTGTTGTTGAAATGTGACCCTGACAATGGACAGTACGACTATAAACGAGGTTATGCCAAAAACAAAAACATAACGGAAACAGAGAGACAAACGTTCACATGTAAAGAAAAACCGACGTTTCATATGCACCAACCTAATAGAAGATATGTCCAATGTTTACTCTGAATTCATTATGTAGAAATAAAGTGTAATTGTTTTGATATTTTTATGATGGAGATTGCGAATTAGATTGTAGTTTCTGTATCTAGGTAAGTGGAATGGAATGGTATTTGTAAGAATTTTCATTGGCGTTAACAGTACTTACATATTAAATGGAAAGTTTATTAATATCAGAATTGCTGCATTTAAAATACCTTTCTACGTTGTGGTTGATGAGTGTACAAGGTGTCACAAAACAGAGAACAGTATTATGACTTGTTTTCATATGAAATTAAAAGCGCTGTCATGACAACGCAACACCTAGCTTTCACGACGACAAAAGTCACTCATAAAGTCTCAAATCTCATGACAATGCAACTTCTAGGTGCCATGTCAACGAAAGCCATAACTTCTTGTATTATGTCATGGTTCACTAACAAAGAACCTTAAGATAAGATATGAGTGTCAATAATATTAACATTTGAACTGTGTAATTCCCAACGCGAGCATTCATAAAAGAACAATCAGAAACGAATTATATTAGTGTAGTAAATGTATAATGATACACTTCAATATTGCACAATTATGATTCGATGAAACACAAAAATGATTTATCGAACAAACACGAAAACGAAGACCCACATAAGAAACGAAATAGAACTTAAACAACGAGTTAACTCGTCATTCCCATTAAGAAGTTAACCCTTTGCAAACGACAGTTTTTCACTATAAGTATTCACCATTTTCCAACAAAAGCATACATAAATTAAGAAACAAAGGTATTTTATTTCTCAATATTACACACCGATGCACATACAGAACTTAATACTAACATAAGACTTTATAATTTTGCTACAACAAATCAGATGGAGACCGAGAATCAAAGTGCAAAGGGTTATAACAACTATTAAAAATAATAAAAGAATTCATTTCAACCAAAAATCTTTTAAAGCTCTCCCATGCGAGGGCACAAAATCCACAGTCCACGTACGAACACCGAATAGGTCGCTCGAGCATCAGCAAGACCGATGCAAAGAAACCCATCAAAGGGCCGACCGGTCTCAGGACCGTCTCGAAAGGCTTTAAAGGAAGAAAGGACGAGCACGTCGGTGTTCCTGCGGCAGAAATCGCTTGCTCACCGGACAGTCGATTCACAAGAGGTAAGAAAAAAAAGGAGGCAGTAGAGAAAGAGAAAGGGGCCGACAGGGGGATGGATTCGAACGGTCCCAATCCTCTTCTGCGGCGCGCGGCTGATCGATCCCGAGATAGCTGCGGATCTTGGCGATGTAGCTGTCAGATCGTTTAATTAAGGAATCTTAAGAGTATCGGCTCTGGGCCCGAGCGGTGGGCTGACGTTTCGGAGACTCGAGGAACAGATGGATCGGATTCACGACCTTGCACGAGAGCGACGAGGAATAACGCGAGCTCCCGTGATCACTTTCGGATTGGCTTCCGCGCCGCGGTACACGTGTAATTTATTGACCGTGTTCTCGACAATTAGGGGCAGATACGTGCTCCATACCGCGGAATCTTGAAATTACCGAAATGTCTGGGATCCCCTTAGTTGGTCGAGGGTGACTTGTCCGAGTCGATCGAGCGGAATATTCGAATGTTCGACCTTTCGAAACTGATTGACCGAAGTTTAAGCTGAGCTCAGTCAGATTTGGCTGATCGATGATTTTCATTTGTTGAATCCCCTCATTGAACTCGGAAATGAATTTTCCTGGTGATTTGTTGAATGTATTTGATTATATGGGATTTATGAAATACGATGTACAGTTGCCCGATTTAATATTCGGGCACCATGGTACTTGTGGAATTATTATTTTATTTACTTATTTCAAACATAGTTATGTAGTATTCTAGTCCGTGATAGGTTAAAGCACATTATTCTAATTTATAGATACATACAATTAATTGACTTATATTTTATTGTTGTATACAATAATAAGTTATGAACAACATTAGATTGAATTCCGAGGTCGAACAAATATTCGGATACCTATTATACCTCATCACTTACTTCCCTTTGACGATAAGTTAGTCGATCCCATAAGACTGTTTGTAAGTATCAAGTAAACGTCGTAGTTCTCTTAGTTACAAGTAATTAATCGCATAGTGAGGTTTGTCATTTCGACAACGATTTTATGAAAACAGATCGTAAAAATAAAAATACGTCATTTAACCCTTAACAGAGCAATGCCGCCATATAAACGGTATGACGCTTTTATTTACTGGGTCTAATGCCGCGTATATGGCAGCAAAAGTATTTTATTATTTCTATTACTGTTATTGTTGTAGTATTTACAATTAACACGTCAAATATTATGCTTGTTATCTATGTTACGGTATTTTCTGGTGGTAAGTAAACTTGAATTACTTTTCGTCCGTTGTGGGTAATATTCGGCAATTTGTTGTTTATGATTGGGAAAAAAGAAAATCGTATCCAGAAAATGGAAAATTATTAAATTTAAGCATGGTTGCAGGCATTATAAGACGGTTTAATCAAGAAGATCGGATTAAATTTATTCCGCAAAAAGAATGTCTGTATGTTTTCGACGATCGCGATAAGCAGAGAATTATATGAAAAGTACAGAGTAATCCAGGATTGTGCTCCAACTTTAACTGCGGAGTTGTTCGAAGCAAGTGGAAAAAAGTACATGTGGATACAGTTCGTAATATCTTAAAAACAGCTGCTTGTGATGGTGGAGTAAATCCCGTAAAAAGCCATTTTATAAATGCGGCATAACGTAAGAGGCGATTAACAATTGCCAAAGAATTTATTTCTAAAGAACAATCATGGTAGAATGACGTGATTTTCGCGGACGCAAGTCAGTTTTACTTTTCCGATTGTAAAAGACGAAAATTAGTGTGGCGTAAACCAAATCAAGAGTAAAGAATAAACAATATCAATATGACGACGAAACACGGTGACAGAAGTTTGATGGTTTGGGGTTATCTTTCAACACCTAGTGTAGTAGAGTTAATTTTTATTGATGATATTTTAGAGAAAAACAAGCACTTTAATATTTTATATGAAAATTTAATAAAAAGTGCTATAGATATGGGTATTCGTGACAGTTCAAAATTTGAACAAAACAATGGTCGAAAACAAAGCAAAAATAGTGCAAGAACTTTACTATACAATTGTCCAAAAGTGCTACACTTTCCTCCGCAATCACCGGGTTTGACCCCAATAGAGAATATCCAACGGTAGTAGATATATTATTAACTACCATCAGTGGTTTTAATTTCTCCATTGATAAAATATCATTTTCCAACCTTTGATCAGTGGAGTTACTGATAGGTCACATTACAAAATCGGCCCAAGTTCAAAGGGTTAAATGTTAAATATGCCATAGAATAATATAATAGTTAAATATACTACGCTTTATATCCCATAGAATAAACATCCCCGGAAAATTGGAAGAACACCACGATTCATTCTTCGATAAATCAACTCCAAGTGCAAATCACATCCCGTCAGGCATTCGTCGACGGTATGTTCGCGGAACGAGCAAAAACAGATTAATAAACGGGCGCACTGGCGGGCCTACGTCGAGTATTTTTCGCGTCGTTCTGTTAATTATGCGAAATTAATTCCTTTTTAGCCCCGGTCCGAATTATCAGCGACACGATTAACTCTTACTGATTGCGTTACACCTTTCACGGTTTTAGGCCAATTGTAATGCGAATATCGTCGACAATTTTATTTTCGGCCTGGTACGATTCCAAATCGAAAACGTGCCGGGCGAAACGCAGTCGGCAGGGCACGGGGCTCCACTTTTCACTTTACCATATCCTCCGAAACAATGGGATGCCGCGTGAGAAATAAAAAAAAAATAGGCGACAGGGACAGACAGTCGGGTGGCAGAGATGAACAAAAATTTTTTTCTTTTTCTCTTTTTTTTTTTTTTTTGGTTTGCGTAGCGTGTTGGTCAATAGCCGTGGTTACCATTCCAGATATATGGCCACGGTAACTGGCAGATTCATTGTTTCCACATTTTTCATCGCATATTTTAATTGACACACCGGAATCGACACTGTACAATAACTTTCTTTATTGTCGTATCACCGAGTATTCAGCGTTGGAAACGTCGCATATAGGGACGGGATTAAATGCAATATGCACCGGATTTGGGTTGAATTTAATACTCGCTTCTTGTGGCTTTTCAATATTATTCTTATGGAATGATTACTAACCACTTCGAATACCAACATATGAACACTATTAGGCATTGAAAATCTAGTTGCTTCTGAAAAAGTATACTCTAACATTGACGGTGAGGAACGACGTACGGCAAATATTGAATATCGTGAGACGTGCAGTTTTTATTTTGCAGGAGTTCTTCTTCTTTTTATATAGTCAACATTCGGTGGAATTTGAAACTGCTACATTTTATGTATCTCCACCAAACATTCGTATTATTCCCTCATCAATGCGATATGAAGAGTATCAATCTGTTTTCGTATAGGTTTGAATATACTTTTAATGATTGTTTCCGTTTTTTGAAGTGTTTGCGAAAAATACGAAATTATTCTGTGAAATTCGAATGAACTCACAATATACTTCATCCTATATCTAGTCACACCGCTGCGCTGTCATTCCAAGGGATGCAGGCAGAAGTACGGCAGGGAGGATGAGCGATGAAAATATTTATATTCACGTTTGACAAAATCAACCGGCAAAATGAGAGAGTCGTGCTCGAAAACTTGCCGGGCACGTTTGACTCGTGAAAATACAGTTCAGAATATATCAAACCCTCTCGTTATTACTGACAACCTCCCCTTTGTGAATAAATACGACTGTGTAAATAGTCCGGGAGGAAAAATTGTGGCATTCTCCGCTTTTCAAAAATATGCGGGCTCCGATAGAACCTGGAAGTTTGCAATAATTTCGGCGGGACAGTTGTTGAAATTTTAGTTTCCGTATAAAATCGATTAACTAGAAACTGAGTATTATTTTTATATATATATATATATATTTTTATTACTGCTGTTTGAAATTATTTGATTTGTGTTTTTAAATTAAACGCCGTTATCACTTCATCCTTAAAATCGTACGCGCAAATCTGTTATTAAAAATATTGAAATGTAACAAATATATTAAGTTCAGTAATAGTCTTATTTAACATTTAATATTGATTAGTAGACTTAGGAATTCGTTACATACCGATGTATCGATAAGGAAGTCATCATCACATTTCATCCTGCAGACTCTACTTAAAGAAACAAATTAGTTCATAGCATATACCGAAGACTAATTAATAATACTAAAATAACAAAAAATTCGACTTCCAAACTATCAAAAAACACAAATATTCTTCAAATTTCACTGTATCCCCATTTACCTGTACTAATTAACAGCATTCTTAACATTCAGTCCGGTTATTACAGTTTGTCCGTAAACATTTCTCCGGCGCCGTGTTTAGCTAAAATTTTTATTCTAAACACAGTTTTAATTAAACCTCACTCCATTATCCTTACTAGGCACACACTAATATAACGAAAACTTCCATGTAACATTTTCGAATGAACCACCAGTGCAGCAATGGGAGAAAGAAATATAGGTAAAGGTTATTACAGATAAAAATGTATCAAAAGTTGAACGTACGACCGTTCCAGCGCGTGTTTTTCGCGAGCTCCTCGTCGACGGTGACTTATTGTTAGTGTCGGCGATTGGCGTGGGGGATCGAAGCGTCATATCGGAATCGGCCACTTCGTTGATTTCTGCGGAAATCGCAGAATCTTTCCGGTATTAAAGCGAAGCACGTTTCTTATCACGCGACCATATTCACCGGTGCTCTGTGAAGGAAACGCATCTGCCAAGCCAGCTAGTTTCGCACGAAAACAGATCCGCGACACTATTTTCGAACTCCATTCTTCTGGTTTCGCTTCCGTGATCTCGCTATCTGCCGGGGATGTGAGCTATATCGCGGATGCACATGCGACTGCATCTTTTCCCCTTCCCGGATCTCTTGCCAGACGTTGGCGAAAATTCGAAACGCGTAAACAATTCTTTCTTTTCGAGCGGAACACGTCTTCGCAGACTGGGACCCGCGAAGAAGTTAAATGATTATTGTGCGTTTACACTTGTGCAGTGTGGGACGAAATGATTGGACGCATGTAATGATTTTTATTACGAGTATATCGATGTTAAATACTTTTGTGGATTGGTGTAGTTGGGCTATCGAAATGAGTGTAAATGAATTATGGTAGAACGAGCATGAATTTTTAATTAATATATGTAATAATATAGAATTGTAATATAACATATTATACGTCCTATATATGAAAATGAAGATTTTCTCGGTGTTTTTTCATGTGAAATGTACAACTAGGTATATTGTCCTATCATTTGGTTCCATCAATCATTAACAGATTTCGATAGCTCAGCTACACTGGTCCATAAAAGTATTCAAAGTCAATGTATTCGTAATAGAAATGGATATCTCAGACGCGTTTCATTCGATTTCAATGAAGTGTATTATTTTTACATGCACCCGGAGAATTATATATAAGGAAATTTTAAAATATATAGATTTTTGCTATTTCGTGAATACACCATTTTCATTATAAAAATATCGATTTAAACGGTTTTGTAAACCAGTGTTCACGACTATCGCGATCATGCATAGGCCCTAGGCATTTAGCTACCATCACTCACGCAAAAAGTTTTATTTTCTGTGAATTGTATTTTATAAAATTGTCTTCAGACATGTAATAATTGTACAAAATATTACGAATATGTTGGAATAAATGTAAAACTTTATTATAACAATATTTGTCCATAGCCAATGAAAGAGAAACGGAAATTTTAAAAAATTGGAAAATAACATCTCTCTGCACGTCCGGATTACGGGATTAACAAATAAAGCAAAATATGAATTTTATGCTATACTATGTTAGCCATTTTTATGTTAGCCGTTGAATGGTTGCAATTATTTCAATATGTATTTTGAGCAAATATGACCATCCCTTGAATTATATTTCAAATATGGCAATAGAATCTTTTAACTGAGATATATTCGTAAATAATTATTACTAGAGAGATGTTAATCTTTTCTTAAAGAAGCATTGGATCATTTGAAACTTGGACAAATACGTATGTATATATTTTATTATTTATGGACTATATTAATACTAAAATATTTAGATAAAAACTTTGAGCTCAACGAGTATTTTTAATAGTTATCTCTCACACCCGCCTTTTCTGCAAATTTAAAAACATTAGAAAATATCAACACCGCAAACAAAGGAATTAAGATTTTCTTAAAACAAGATCCCTTTTCTTTCGTTCTGACTAAAAAAGTATACTTCAAACATTAGAATTTCCTACATTATTCAAGGTTTCAAATTAGAAATGTTTCATGAAGTTCACCAAATCTCAATTCACATATGTAAAAGAAAATCGACTCCTGATATTTATAATCGATTACACCTTATACCTAATTTCTGTAAGCATGGTATTACCAAATCTCAATTCATAAAAATGTGCAAAAAAAAATCGGCCCTTAAAATCTGTTACCGATTACAACCTTTTAGCTAATCCCTTTAAGCATAATATCCACGCACACCACGAAAACTCGCTCCAAAAAATCAATTTCACCCAGCAAACAATCTTTTGTATCTCGCGCAAAGGTCTACCGGTAAACATCTCCGTGTCGTTCCTCAGCCTTAACCAGGCCCGCCTGTATCCGCTAATTTCGTTCCGATAGGAAAGTGATTAAAATCCCGCGCAGCCAATAATTTCGAACACGTCGACCCATGTAATTACCGCATGCCCATAAATCATTCCGCTCGCGTCAGCGCTATTTCACTCGTTAAACACACAAACCGTGGCCCCTTTAAAAAACGAGACCAGCCCCGCGGTGAGCGGATTCCCCGGCAATAATCACGCGCAGTCTTACACCCGATAGAACTGTATAGACTGTAACAAAATGTTAAAAATATTTCGAATGTCCCGAAAATTGATTGGTGGTAGCATGTACGGAGAAAAGTTGATGAAATGTCAGAATAATGACCTTGAGAAGATATTTCAAAATTATACAAGTTAATGAGAAATATTAATAGTAAACTATTGCCGAACGTTTTTAGTGTTTTTTTACATTTCTTATCTTCTATCTAATAAAACAAACTATGCTATTTAATTAAAGAATGAATTTGACCTTGAAACTTCAATATCAATTTTAAAACAACCGTTTTTACCGGATCTCGCTCAATTCAAAACTGCAGAATCACCAGTAGTAACCACTGAAGTTACAAACACACGAAATTTTGCTACACCCTGTACGAAAAACCATTCAAACTCCAAACAAGCTCCAACCCCATCCCTCTCTCGTTTTTCGGCGAATGCCCCGGAGGAACGGCGGACAACAGCTATTGTCGTCCCCATCTAGTCAGACTAACATGCGATTCCGCCATGTTAATCTTAGCCGTCTGAAACCGGTCTAACCGCCGCGTGTAAACATAATTGTCCGATGATTGCCGGTCCGTCGAGGTGTTTTAGGGTTGTGGCTCGCTCGGGATTCAGATGTTCCGCCCTCTGGTAACGTTAAGTTGTACTCGTGTATATCTTCATGGTGCCCGGTAGAAGGTACGCGCAGCGAGGGAATAAAATTTTCTGCCACGCCGCAAAATATGCACGCCCACTTCTTCGCCGGGTTTCGAACTACAATTTCTCCTGCCCCTTCGGTGCTCGACAAACCCCCGGTAACCCTCGTGGTTCGATCCCGTGCTCCCGATAAAATAACAGAATAATCCTTCGGTATATCGTCAAGCAGTATCGCCGCATCGTGTCTGCCCGGTGGCGCGTTCAATTCTGAGGAATCTCGTGTCGCCTGATGTACGGTTGATCCCTCGGCTGGAACAGCGGCCGCAGAGCCAACGAGGGAACTGACGGGGTCAGATTGTTTGAGGGAATCGTGGAATCGTTCGGCATCGGGGGAAGGTTAGGGTTGGCAGGCCACTTCCCAACTAATGAGCCGAAAAGTTCATCCGGACGTGGGAGCAACGCGTTGCGATAAAAAGGGCTGGCCACTTGTTAAGGATGTACCGCTGATAAAGGTGATGCGTAGTTTCGTTGATCCTCGATAGCTGACGTATGGACTGGGAATGTTTGCGACCATTCTTGAGTGGGCTTGGATCTGTGTTATGGGGATTGGGAGGAAATGTCGTGGACGGTTTGATAAAAAGAATAGGGAAGGCTGATTTAATGGGATCTGGATAGAAAATTCGTTCAAAAAAGCTGATATATTTCTTTTTTTTAGCTAAGTGTCGAATTTCAAGGTTTATGTTGAAAGTAAGACAAATTATGGCGGAACGCGAAAGGAAAGGCAATTTATGAAAATTTCATGCAACTATACCCAAAGTGGTTAAAATATTAGCGTATTCTATAAAACTTTACGCGGTTCTTAAATTTAACGTCCAGAGTGGCAATTTACGGGGTGGATGAAATATTAAAAGTAACCATTTAATTTTCATACGTCCGGTTTCATAAAAATGGACGCGTTCTGTTAGCGTCATGTTTCTCGTGAGTCGGGAAACTCATAAAGCACTTTAATGAAAGTCCGGGTCGTCCTGGTAGGGAATTTTTAAGAAGACATTTCAGATTATTAAAATGTGTACTTTAACACTGGTCAATGACTATTCGAGACAAAGTGGGGAAACGCGTAGCGAAGAAATTTTGAAATATTCGGGACGGACATATAGGGTTTTCTAATATGTATAGCAGAAAGCTAAAGGCCAGGGAACGCCGCGGAAATGATTAATATTTATGTATGAGGTCCGTTATTTAAACTCTCCTGGCTCCGAATTTAATAACATCTCGATTGTATTTTCCCGGGTAGTACCAGGATGTTCGAAGACGTAACCTTTTAGGGCGAGAGAAAAAGACTTAGTTCTAAAACCGCGTGAAAGGATGTTATTGTAAATAATTTCTCGTCGGGTCGCGCGTACGTGCTCCGCGGAAATACTGATAAAACAGGAGTAGATCGTTTATATGCCAGCGTTAAAGTAATGTTTATTCCCCGACGAAAATATTCATGAAAATTCGCCGGGATAATAGTATGTAAAAGGACAAGCGAAAAAATACGTTTGATTATATTGTAGGCTATGCCAGTGCCTTTAATATTTCTCTGTTATACTTCATTCTTAGAAAGCACCACATGTTGCGTTTACGTAGTTCGTGTACATTTTATAATAATTTCGCGCGGCAATCGACCGTTGCCGGATCTCGCGTTGAATTGCATGCGTCACCTTTGGAAAACGTCTCGAAGTATAGTAATTATAAAAATTAGTGATTCTATCGTTGAACCCTTTGTAAATACTAGACCGGTGACTTTCACCACTTGATTTGATTATAGTAAAATTATAAATTCTTATATTTTACTTTGCAACCCTAAGACACTTCAAACAATTTAAACCCTCCTCCACCTTTCAGTGTCTTTTTCATCTCGCCGCCTAACGATAGAAACGACAATTTTAATCCAACCGTATCGCGAGGTATTTTATTCCCAAGCTAAAAGAATCAGCACATGTAAAATCTCCGGAATCCACGCGAACACGTGTCTCTCTTTCGGTGTCCCGGTTACAAATAAATTCGGTTAAGAGTCCTGCCACCCTGGAATATAACGCGTTTAGCGATGAACATCGTGCACACGAAACGTAGGCGGTCGCAGTATCGTTAAACAATCTCCGCGAATATCGTCGGTGCAAATATCAGCCGGCGGGTCTCTGCGCGGGATTGAGATTCCGTCTCAGTGACGTGAGTTTCCTTCGGCTCTGGATGAAAGGAAATACGAGGACGACTGTTATTGGAGATCTTCGTCCCTTTCCCGCATCCGGCCCGCGGCAACCTTCCCCCTTTCTCTTCCACGCTAGGCTTCACGCTTCTCGATTCGCTATCGTTTTCCCTCCAGCCAACGTCTCCTCGATCCTCACACCCCTGGACCGCCGAGCCATGATCGCGCTTACAGATTCCTCCGTTCCTAGCTCCGTCTTTGTCTTCGCGGGCTGTCAGCCACCCAGCCGTCTCCCTCTCAGCCGCCGCAATTCAACGGAATCGGTGGCTCAGTCACTGTTCCACTCGACGGATTAAGTGTATATCAGATGGTACGAGATTCCGCGGGGTTGAATGTGCCAATGGCGGTTGACGGATTATTGGCGAAGAAGCGGCGGCTCCTTTTCATCGGGCGTTACGCGATTACCGCTTGTCCCGGGGATGAGGGTTGGATGCAAATTCTGTTGTGCTCATTTTTTTCTATGATGCGGCCTATGATAAATGCACGGATACGATAAAGGAGTAACACAGCGACTAACAGAATGTGTTTATGGATATTGTTTGCTAATACGTTTCGATTGTTTTGCTTTTTATGCCATTTGGATGTTATATTGTAGTCTTGTCTGAGACAAGAAATAGTTCTTTTATTACGTTTATTAGATAGCTAAAAGTTTTTACCAGATAGAATCTTCATCCTAAGATTTCATCAGTACTAGGCTGCGGGCACCCCGAGGCTCTCAGTGCTTCAGGCTGGAGGATGCCAAGTTTTAAGTTTATGAGATCTAGATTTCAGAGTCTGGACCTGCATAGAATTAGAAATGGTACTTTTGCTCCCTTGGCTGGTTAGTTGAGGACGTTTTTCTAATAGGACCTTGAGCTGAGACCTCATAAGTGTTAGGTTGTTGATTTTTAGTAGATCTATGGAACTAACAACCATAATGATTGTCTATTTTCCTGATTAGATACATGGATTTCATTATTTAGACCAATCTTGTATTATCAGTATTTTTTATATGATATGGATTGTATAACTAGAAATTCAGTTACGCCGCGTGAACAGCGAATCGCAATGGCTGCATGTTCAGTGAGAGGATCGTTCCGTGTTCTTTAATTAAGCAAGGAGTCTGGTTACTGTTGTGCAACTGTGAGTTTCGAACTTGTTTCGTGAAACCGATTTTGAAATTTGAAACAACTGGGTGTTTGTCTAGAGGACACCCATAAAAACCACCTGCATCTGACAAACAAGAGGAGTGCGTCTATAAATGGAACATGTGCCTTTCGCTGTAAAAACATTTCTAGAGTATTCAAACCAGTTAAACTTACTTCACGACATTCCAATATCCTTTCATAAAGTGGTCATCATATAAATTGTTGTAAATTGTTCATTTAAAAACGGATTATTGATCAGCAAAGCACGCGTTAAGTACGAAAAGGTATTTAGCAAACAAGTATGATCTCAGGAACGCGTTTATCGATTACCAGCGGGGAACAAAGTTTCCGTTCGATTATTTAGTATCGGCGGCGATAATGGCACTTAATTCACAATAAGCTGAGCAACCGCAGTGATCAAATATTTACTGAAGCGGCCAAAGGGTCGAAACTTTGGAAGAGAATTTCTTTTCGCGCGAAAGTAAGTTCTACCATGCTGCGCCGCGCCGCGGTGAAGAACGGGACTTGTAAGCACCCTCCGGGGTGTCTATATCTCGTGAGGTTAAGCAGGCGTAACAGTTAATTAGCTCTCGTGTTGCCTCCTCTCGATCCAGAAGATCAACAACGCGGCGAAGAAAAATCTCACTAACGAACGTCTATTGCGCAGCTGATTTGTACTGCGCTGCGCGCGCGGCCAGCTAAACACAATTTAAGGAAAAATAGCCAAGTTAATCCTTAATCCTAATTGATCACTGCTATGTATGTGTCTAGGTTTCATACTGATCTCTTTATTATTTGGACTACTTTTTGGTATGAAAAATGTTTCGTTTTTATTATAAAGTGTAATTGATTTTTTTTAGTGACTTCAGATATTCAAATAAATAAGCAATTACAGTTCGTATATTTAAATGGAGATATAAAAATTAATGAGGTATTTAATAAAAAGTAATTCCTATAATATTTAAAGAATTAAGTATTACATATATAGAAAAATGAACATTGGAAAACTGTTTTGTTTTGAATAATTATATGTATCAGATGTTTCTCTGTTAATTACTTCCTTGAATTTTATTAATTAAATATTATATAATACGACTCAGACGTCAAAAGAGATGAATTTCTCGGTTTCAACAGATCGCCTACAATAGTTGAAATATACATATAATTCGTGGTTTACTAAATAAGAGGCCACCCAGGCCAACACGCCTAACAAACAAAACGCGGGACACTTGACCCACATTTCGAAGCACAGATTCCTCGCTAGTCGGGGTTGCTCATATTATGAAATAAGTTTCAAGTTTCAAGCCGTCTTCCCCTCGCCCTCGCGGTACTTAAATTTCTTTCGAGGCAAGTCGTAACCGTTAATTAAGCCGAGCAATCTTCTTTCCCGCGTTCTCCGGTAGGCCACTAAACAGCTGAATATTCAACGCGAGTAAAATCGTAGATTTCGAACTCCACCGTTCGTAAAAACGTCAGGAACTAAATAGCAGTCAGTACCACATAATACGTGGTCCATTTAAACGTAATACAGGTGTCCAACACGTACATAAAGATGAACAAGATGAAGGATTTATAAATAAGACACTTACATTAAATTCAAATCTAAATTTCATTCATTAAGTAAAACCTAAAATTCGGTATTGACTATTATTTAAATACAAATTATAAATCATTAACTACTATGCTGACGCATAAAAAGCTATCAATAAAGTAATTATTTTAAAGTAATAATCAGTCAGTTAAAGTATAATTTAATCCAAACAACTCTAGAACACTTAACAGCACAACTATGACGCAGTAAACGGATTCACCTAGTTTCAGTCTTTCTCGGACCGACGCGGCTAAGTACACGGCAGACATTTTGCTCGAGTATTAAACCGTGAAAGGGTTAATTAACAGTAAGAACATCTCAATTCGTTCCCAGCATGGAACGCTGGATGACGTCTTGTTCGAGATCCCGGCGCTCGGGACACGGAACGTAAATCGGCGATCAAACGTCTTCCGTGCACGGTTAATCGGGTATAGGGGGGAACTATAGTGCGTGTCACTTGGATTTCGATTCGTAGCACCACGTCTGCCTTCCGAGGCAATTCCACTGTCTACATACTGCGGGATCAGTCTAAGCGCATTATGTGCGCGGTGAATCACGGCGGAAGAGTACCCGTGGCCAATCAACCGATCGGATCACACCTAACCAACGATCAGCGCTGTATTTTCTCTCGGATCGACGGATTAATTTGTTTTGATCACCGAGGGTGAAATATTCCGCCGATGGAAGGGTGAGCGATGACTGGCTGGAGTAATTATTAAGCCATTACGTCGTAACGATGAGTCACCGGTGTATAGCTCTTAATTAGCTCCTTGGAGTAAAGCAGCCTAGTTCACCCCTTCTGTGGATTCTAGTTTATCGTTTTGTTACGTATGCATTTAATGGTTGATTATGTTCATGTTTAAATAGATATTGTCATAGATTTATATTTCTATAAAATTGTTTATATTATATATTTAAGGTGTGAGCTTTTTTTTATTTTCTTATTTCGTTTTTGGAATATAGTACGTGGAAATGAGAATTTTATTTACTTTGCGGTTGCATTTTGTTCATACTATAGGCAGAGGGTATTCAATTATTGAACAATGCTACTTTCATGGATTCGAAAAGTATAAGAGAAATTCATTAATTTGAAACTTCGTTATGCCAAAGATATTCGAAATTTCAAGGTTCGATACATCAAATTGACCAACAAACGATCCACTCTGTCATCGATAGAACAATAAAGTAGATCGATGGAAAACTAAATACCTCTTCAATCCTTTTCTTTTCTTCCTACCAAGTAAAACACAAACTTACAGTAACGCGAAACTAAACACCATACCACTCTCGAAACATAAACGCCGCTCGCATCTTACAAGCACTCCATCTGGTCGCAATCACAAAAGGGTTAAATAATGTAACTTATCCCATTACCATTATCTCCTATCGCCATTTATAACCGGGTCTCGCACACAAAACAGTATCTGCGTAATTCCCGTCGTTAGTCTTCTTAAACGACCGTTTTAACGGCGCATTTTTCTCTTCGTGGTTACGCGGACGTCGTAAACGATTTGATGGATGCCGGCCAATCGGTTTCGAACGGGGGAAACGAAATTTCCAGCGGCCGGGGGTCAAATGTGGGTAATCAGTGCTAGACAACCCGGTGTCACCAAGCACGCGCACCGTGACTACGTTTACAACAATGGGAGATAATGCGTGGAGAATGTCCATGCCTTCTTACGGCACTTCGAAAGGACCCGGTTGACCGCCCGCGGTCCACGGCCTGCATAAAAGGGACAATGACATGCATTCTCATAAACCCCGTCGGCGAGACTGCAGGATACCGTTCGCCGGTGACTTACCCTCGAAACCATATTCCTAGAAACCGGAAGAATGGAATTTTCTCGACTTCTCCTGCACCGATCCCGTGAATTCTTCCCCTCGCTGTTCATCCGTCGACAAAAGGACTCCGGACTTTTTTTCCGATTTTCCGCGCTCGACTACGAAAATGTTTCTGTGACCCCGAGGCGGAGGGATGTTACCGGAATCCTTAATCGATGCGCGCTTTAAGGGATTTCGAGCTTGTGAGGACCTTGATCTTTTCGCGACGGCGGTTCTCTTGAACGCTTTTTGGACTTGGGAAATGGGGAAGGGGTTGATAGGAAATTGGTACTTCCACAGTTTTTAGTGATTTGATGAATTTTTGTGTTTAATTAAATAATAATGTTGTGAATAGTAAAATGAGGTTAGGTTAGTAAAATGCTGTTAGAATGTTTAGGGTTTAAAGTTGCTAGGTAATTTTTAACTGTGAATTATTGCGCAAGTAATTCTTGAGAGACATTTTTAACACTTTCTCTACCGTGTCACTCATATGTGAGTCAAAGTGTTATTCTAAAATATGCCACGTCACTCAAGAATAAATGGCCCTTCAGGCCCATGTCACTCACATTTTAAAGTGTGTCTTACATAGAATAATGAAGAAGTGATTTAGAGAAAAGAGAGGAGAAAAGAGAAGTTTTAATTGGTTTTTCGGTATAGAATTTTTATTAATAATGTAAATGATATTTTATGAAGCTGAATTTGAGTTCGGTTTGAATATTTTAACAGATTTTCATTTAACAAACTCTGGAAACCGTTCTTTGTACTTATTTTCCTCATATTTTATACTTATTTTATACAATTTTTTCATCCAATTTTTCCTTTCATTCCATTAATCATAACTAATTACACATTACCGTTTCCAATCACACAAAAACCTGATCTTTATTATATTAATTCCAAACAAGGAAAAGACTCTTCTTTTCCAATTAATACACACAATAATTCTTTTCCTCTAGCACTCATTCACAACTCCTATCGATGAAAATGTATCGACACGTGTCGATCAACACGAAAACCTATCACTATTCAAAGCGGCACAGCTTTCCTCTGGGATCCAATATCTCTAGATGGCGCAGTGCAATTTAATTACATCGTAGAATGGAAGCCAGCGATAGAAGAAACGACCGAAGGAGTTTCGTCCCGCGGTGGTCCACTTTTCCCGATGCACTAGTCTTTTATTGCGACTGATTTTGAACCGATCTTTTTCTTTGTATCCGGTCGCGAAAAGGGACACCACGGTGCACAGTCGCATTGCTATGGACAAGAAAGCCTGTGCTGTTACTCGAAACGAATATAACGACCGGCGACTTCGCGAATATACATCATCCAGCGCTGCGCCGGCCTGGGATCATCCGGCTTCACGTGATTCTTTATGTATGTATTCAATTATATTTGAATAATTGGCCACCCCGACTACACACCGGATTAAGCGAGCCAGTGGTTTAAGGTGCGTTTATACTAGCCGTTTCCGAACGTTTCCGTTCAGACAACGAGCGGCACTGTAGCTCTCCTGATTGCATTCAGCAGAGAAGGTTTTTCGAGTGTAAATCTTAACTCCTTAACTTTTTGACAGTGTTTGACAAATATACAAGTAAAGAATTTTTTAATGAAATTCCACCGATAGAAGATTAACTATCGGGCCCGTACAAAATATGTGAATAAATTGTTTTTTATTGAAAGCGGTTATTAGTAACATAATAAATAACAAGATCAATCATTATGCAATGATGTACAGGTAACGTTCGGAAATACAAAGTGTTTCCGAAGCTTTTATTTACATATGATTACTAGTTCGTATTATATAAAAGGAAAACTTAAGCATTTTCGGAAGGTTAGGGGTTAAAGTAGCTCGAGGGTTAAAAGAGTCAACTTTATCTGTTGTCCATTAGATCAGAGGTGGCCAACTTCCGTATATATATGATCGATTTTTTCTTTTAAAATGTGTCGCGATCTACTTATTAAAATTTTGACACATTGAAATTTGTGTCTTATGTACTGATAAATGACAATAGGGGAAGGGGTATTAAACTAACATAATATTTTATCGGCTGCGATTAGCCAAAAATCTCTTCGTAATCGACTTTTGCCCATTTTTGCATTAGATGATTAAAGCACAACGTATCTAAGAGCATAGTATAAACGCACCTTTATATGAGATACACGCACGAACGATGGCCAGTCGGTATGTAATTCACAGTGGTCGACTTATTTATTCACGTATGTAGAAACCATCTTATAGTTTCAGAAAATAAGAACGTTGAACGGGCGTTTCGAGTTTGAAGGAATAATGTTCGAGGTTTGATGATGGATTGGCGGTGGGGATCGGCACGAATTCAGCCCGGCTGCTTTGCGAAGATTAATTAACCGGTTAACCGGCGGGGACGAGTTGATTCGTTATTCGCAATTCACTTCGCATCCCGGTCACTTTTCGGTTTCTTATTTATTTCGCTAACAATTTTTGCGTCCAATGTCAGCACCTGGATAGATTGCTCAAGTTTCTGTTTATCGCGGAATTGGTCTGTCTTAAACATGTCCAGTTAATTAACAGCTTACTTAGGGAAAATGAGACGGCTCGGTCATCTCACGATGTGCCTTAAGAAGAAGTTTTAATGTCGTAATTACCTGTCTGTAGACTGCATTGTGTATTTTTTGTTGAAGATGCGTCCTTTCTTTTTTATTTTGTCATTTTTTGATTGGGAAACGAATCATCATATAGATTATAAAATAAAGGCATCGTGGTTTATAATAGTTCATGAAATTTTAGTGAACGTTGTTGAAATGCAAAGTTTTCGTTATATTTTTCTTAATCTCCTTTTCATATTATGTATGGTAATTATTCTTCTCCTATTGTCACTATAATGAACCACTATTAAACTTCGTATTTGCATAATGAAGTTAAATGTTTATGATTGTATAGAATCTTCTTCATTACTGTGATTGGTTTTACTTTATTAAATTGTTCAGAAATTATTTTTCCTTAGGAGTTATTCAAAGTGATTTTTTCCAGGCTCCATTTCTCCCATTTAATGTAATGCATTTCGTTTATACGAGCTGAGTGCTGCTAGCGGTGCATCTTATGGAGAAGTGAAGGTATTAAAGTAAATACAGTGAGAGCTTGCACATGGGCAAAGAGAGGATCCTTGAAAACTACACTTCACGTTGAGAAAGAACTTCATTAATCCATAAAACGAATAACTTCTTATCATGCGAGTAGATAAAAATATTAAGTGTAATTAAGGGTTTTCAGAAGCTTAGAGAACAGGAAACAGGAGAACCAGTGAACACAAAGGTTTCATGTATTTAAAAAACTTCGAAGCTCAGGAACCAAATTTTTAGTCAAACACACATATTGAATTACTGCATAAACTCTTGTCACTTGCACATTTCATTCGATAAACAGAAAATTTTATTTCTAAAACTTTATTTTTATTTATATTTCTGTTCAACTTCCCGAGTTAACAACCCATCCAATAGAAGATGAAATATTAAATTACCTAAAATTCTTTCCCATTTCTCTTCGCTAAACCATTCGTATTACAACGCAGAAGACTAAAATTTGTAAATAAATCATTCCAACGAAATGTAAAATCGTCAGACAAAATATACAATGTATACTTTAATAAATATCAATCCAATTTATAGCTCTACTAAAACACTTCCCCTAAGCATCCCATCTCCAGTCACACAATGTTACGGGGGTTAAAGAATATTTCTATTCCCTTGTAACATATATTTCAATCAGATCACCTAATCCAGCAGAAGATACGTTACTCTCCTTTCGAGAAATACTCGGAACACAGTGAATCTTGGATTTATTTAAAAAAAAGGTGGATCAAACGAGTCGAAGGAAATGCAGGTTATGCGGATGGATTTTCGATTTAGCGCGGATAGTGCCGTGGCAAGGTTCTTCTTTTATCCGGCGTGTATTCTTTATTGCGGTCCACGCGCCGGGGATCTCCGGGTCGGCCATAGAATGTCAATAGTCATAATATCGATATCTCTTCACGGCCTGGAGTAGGCGCGGGCTCTCTCTCTCTCTCTCTCTCCTTTTCCCTCCCTCTCTCATGAGACCCTCGACAGGCAAATCTCACGGGAGCACCTGCTGCGTTGACACTCCAGCTCTCAGGGACACCTTTACCGATCCAGCGGCGCCATCGCGCCTAGATTCTCTCTACAATCCTCCTAGACCCTAGCCACACGTGTGTTCGCCTTTATTCACGGGAGAAAAAATACTGTTCGCCAACTGCTTCGCAGTACTTCCTTCGCTAGGAAGAAAAAAGTGCGAGAGGGGAAGAGAGCAGGAGGTCCTTTCGAAGGCTGTAAAACTGGCTGAATTTAAGGACCTTAAATCAGTAGAAATTTCGGAACTTTAATAGAGAGGGTCTAAGTTTTCGGTATTTTAGTCACTTTTTTATGCCCCTCTGCGTTTCTCTACGTTCCGCTCTGATGCCTGTTATTGAAAAAAAAGGGGAGGGATATGATCGGGATTATTTTTACGACGTTCGAACGGAATCGCGGGAAAGTTGTTAGCTTTCGACAACCCGGACGGTTTCACGCGGGATAAAGTAAATTGAAAAAGTTTAACACCCGCTGTCGTTCGGCCGCGAAATCTTTCTTTTGTGCACAGTGTTCGATGGTTACGTTTGATTTTGTAGGATCGGTTTTTTAATTGGATATTGGGGATCTGTGAGAATTGTGTGAATAGGTCATTTATTGAATAACGAGCTGCTTGATGTTAGCACGTTGTTGACCGGTCACGAGTGAACTCGTGTTTGCACTTGTATTAGCTATATCAATTTTTGAAACGCAGGGTAATATAGAATACAGCAGAAGCAAAATATTAAAAGTTATATAGAAGACATGTCTAAAGTTTATTTTGAATTCATTATGTAGAAATAAAGTGTATTGAAGTTTATTCAGATTGTTTCACTTTCACAGTTAATTACGGAATAATAACCAGTAACAACGATTGTTTAAAAAGTAAACTTAGATCATTATTTCAACCACAGGCAGGGTTTATTATATTAAGCGTCAAACAACTGGTTTGCTGCGCGTATTTTATTCAAGCTTTTATTACACGCGTTCGTTGCACATTCACGTGCGTCACGAATGCATAAAATTCGCACTCCAGTTATTACTGTTACATCACGAAATCCAGACCGCATGGGAACGACAATTCGCCGCTCGTCAACTAACAAAATAACGCTCACCACGTTTCCACATATCATTATACTCGTTTGAACACCATTAAGGTTCAGAGCGCAGTGTCATCCGCACTTAAAAAGCGCAGCGACAATGGAACCCAGCAATTTCTATAATTTCGCAAATAAACGGGGCATCAATGTTTCATCATCGTGCAACATTACCCTCATTTACGACGAAAGTGCGTTAACAATCATTAAAACGATTATTCACGATTAATCGTGAATTACATGGGATAATTGTTTTTAATTTTCTTATACAGAACGGGGACAACTGCTTTTCAAATATTTTCGATGTTAATTCAATGAAGTATGTGTTAATTTTGCATGATTATATCGGACTTCCGGTTACGCAAATAACTTGGTGAATATTATGCAAACGAATGTAAAACCTCGACAATCTTGACTATCTTGACTGTACGAACACCTGAACGTCTGCTTGAGCATGGTCTAATTTAACGTGTGTTTATTCGAGTAACGTTATGTAAATGCATATGAGCGAATTTTGTATCGTAGAATGTACATTTGTTAGGAAAATCTGAGCGAAAGGGTTGCATGTTAGTAATAGTCTTCTAATTCACTTTATATTTTAAGATAGTAGAATATTCTTGTTTTCGTTTCCACTGTTGTATAAAATTCTTTTTTATACAGATCATTATTCACCACCAGACATTAAAAATAATAAATTAATTATATACATCCTCAAACTGTCTTGATCCTGAAATACTCAAATCGACTGTTTGTAATTTTCTTATATAAATAATATAAATTATAAAGGTGCACTTATTGAAATCTCAATTCACATATATGTTGGTTCATACGTTACCAAATCGATTTATTTAATAATTTCACAAAAAGTATCTGCACTTTCCCGACAACTCTATAGAAAAATTTTAAAGCGGGTAAAATTGATCCATCTAGTAATCCCAATGTCAAATACCACTGGTTCTTTTATCTCTGCTTGATCACTCGACGTAGAATATCCAAAGAAACATTCACGCTTCCAAATTTATTCATGCTTCTAATACTTTTCCAAAAAGTCATCTGTACTTTCCAACAACTTTATAGGAAAGATTCAATGCGGATAAAATTGATACATCTATTATAGTAATGCTAGCGTTAAATACTATTCTCTTATATCCATCTAAGACTAGCTTTACGGGCATTTATTGTACACTTTATTTTATTGTTTCTAGAAAGGTTGACGTTCGTTTATTTAGATTTTTTAGGTTTGATGATAGATAATTAGTATGCATATCCGTGTAATTGTATCAATAAAAACCGGTGTAAATATTTACAAAATAGTATTTATAAATTTTTCTAAGAAAATATTTTTAAGAGACACATGGTCACGGATTACTATATACGTAGCGAAAACGTAAAGAAACGGTATCGAAATATATAAAAATGACCAAAAAGTTGAATATAACTTAATCCTTGAGCTAAAAAATCGATACAGAAAATTAATTATTCAACATAAAATGCATAGAAAAAGATTCACTGTTGTCGATGCGCGCAGGGTATCGAATATCGCGATCCGCGATCCTCGTCGATGCACGCCGCGGGGGTGATTGCATGCATTCTCATAAGCCGTGACAACTGAATCACGGGTGTATTCCGTCGCGGCGACGGTTGCGAGTTGTCGTCGTCGTCGTCGCCGTCGTCGTCTCTACGTGCCCGGGATCTCGAGAGGAGACGGCGGCCCGTCACGGCCACTGATCATGATATTTCGTGACTCTGACACGTGTAATCCGAACGACGATTTATTTATACGTGTACCTCGTTCGGCAACGCACACTCGTGTTACCCGGCTTCCTTTCACGCCCATATGCATCCGCCAGCCCATGAATAAAAACGAGACACTTGGACGCGTGTCGTGGAATCAGAGTAACTCCTCTGCTGACGTGATAGTACTTAGGGGTTGCGAGACGTGAGCTGGTACGTCTGACGTACGGTTACGGGGGCGGCGTTTTATTTTTAACGGTGTCGTCAGCGCGGATGATGCAGATCATTCCTGTAAGCGACCTGTCAATTACAGAGGCTTTTAATTGCTTCGTGACCGATAGTTGTCGTTACTGGTTTCTTCGAATATTACAGAGGTTGACATTTAGACGTTTGTTGGCTTCTTTTAGTTGAGATTTGACGCTTTTATGGATCGGTTGTCGCCCGATTGTCAATATATTGGTCTCATTGGTCAGTTTTCATCTTTTCTCATCTTACGTTCAATACTAATTTGTTATTCGTCAATACGATTATACGTAACGAAGCTACGAACAAAGCACATAGCGAGTAACTCCTCTTGCGGCTATGCTGTCTTAGACGCCAACTCTGGTGCAACGGACGGAACTTATGTAAATTTAACGTTTTGAGGATTATTTGGTGGGGGAAGGGACGGAAGATTACTAAATAAATACTGTTTTTCTTAAGTAAAGAATATTGAATTATGTGAGTTTGTTGAAATTTTTGATTGAGTAACACATTTAGAATTTTAACTTCTTACTTTTTCATATTTTTCTACTTGAGCTTCCAAGAGTTAGTTTTTGTTAATAATTCCCTAACAAAAATAGAAACTATATATTCATTTAAAATATTTACAACTGTAAAATTGCATTCGACTTCAATTTAAAAATGATCACTATGAGTCCGACTCAATATTATAAAGCAAGGAGTTAAAGTGTGTTTCCCAATATCCTGAAAGCTGTTGTAGATATAAATAATTATAAAACGTGTTTACATCTTGAAATACCAAAGAATAGTACAAAGAATTGCCCGATACTTCTAATAAAGTCTCTTGAAAGCCTGCAGAGTTTCGAGAAAATCAAAAACTTCGAAGTTCCATTATAAGCCAGACGCAAGAAGTGAATATGCTTCGAAATCCAAAGATATCCGCGTACTTCAGCTGTACCGTGCGCGAATCTACGGTTCTCTCTTATGCCACAGCTAGAATCATCCTCCATACCCGATCACGCCATGTTTTTCACCCCCACACTCCGCAGTGGCACATTCGTGCCAGAACGGTTACGCGTTCGCGCGCGTGCTAAGCCAAAACTTAAGAAGTGAGGGTCTAATGAAAATGTTACGTGCAAAAAGTACTTTGGTGTCTTTTCGAAACAAATTTATCATCTATTTAGAAATAAAATTGTGCATCTTTCAATGTTTAAAAGATTCATCGTTACTTTCAATGATTTTACTTTATTATTTTACATTCATTTATTTTTCCATCACTCTAACAACATTCAAAATTCATTATTATAATGTTACCGTGTTATCATATTCTACTAACTCTTTAATTATTTTCTATTTATAGTTGAGAAATGCTCATTTATAAGTACTCGAGTTTAGTTAAAACGGCAAAGGAACCAGAAAAATGTCCGCATTTATCTTTCAGAATACGGTTTACATTTCATTTAAAAATTGTGGAAAATGGGTGACCTGAACTGGAGAGATTTTAAGAAATACAATTCATTTTCATCATATTACGGTCAGTCGTTTTGATTTTCGTGAGATTTCGCATGTTATATACGAATGATAAAATAAAACATTTTACGGAGCATTGTGGCCATCGATGCATCTACTGAAAAAGAAGAAAAAAAATATTGGTAATTTACCTATATACGTGCATTTTGTTGCGCACCCCGTATATACAGTTTCGGGCGCCATCATGGAAATACATCGACGTAAATCGAACACATGTTCTGCATTAGCGCCGCCATTTTCGGTATACATGGTCTCGCGAAAAACGTACATATCCGTCCCTCCGATATATTACCGCCGACGGACCCGCGAAATTTTTATTCTATGAAATATCGATCGGGCACGCATCCGGTATCTAAATTTGCCGATCGATGATCCTCTCGTAGTTTTACAAGTTATTTCGGAGCCGTGCGACGGGAAATCGACGCCCCCCTGTGTGTTCCTTTATCGATCAAACGACTGAAAGATACGAGATCGCAATGGAGCTCGCGATAAGGTGTTCCTATTGAGAATAAAAATGAATGTTTTATTTCAAAATTATCTATTTCTTTTTAAATTCTTTTACTTGCATTCGAACTTCATCAAATTTTGTTTGAATTAAATATAATTTTATTTAAACTTTCAATTCGTTCATTCTTGTTTAACCACAACACATTTTGATAAGGTTAAATTTAATAACAGCAGAATTTTTTTTTTGTAGTAATTTTCGTTTTACTCTATTATCTCTTTTTTATTATTTTTAATCATTTCAACGAAATTATACAGAAATGAGAATGAATATTATCTTTCGCAATTTTTAAAGCTTCTTAATTATATTATGCAACGAATATTATATGTTCATTTAAAAAAGCAGAATGTAATACAAACTTGGAAGTATGAAAGTGTAATGAAGACACTCTAGGCGCTCAAAAATTATGCTATTACCACCGGCGACGACCGCACACAAAGGTTTGTATGACCCGGGGTATAGGACCGTTGTGCTTGAGGGGTTAACACGTTCACCACCAAGGGTATTTCACTTGGTCGTCCCAACTCCGTTGCGGCTAATTCAGCTTATTCAGAGCTCGGATAGGTTATTTCACTCAATTATAATTTCCAGCCGACTAAAATTGTATTTTCCAGGTCTTATTAATACACTAACATTCGCTGGCACATTATATCATTTCCTTTAAATTCAATAAATCACTTTGACATATTCTGCTTTCTTTTTGCATTGCGTGCCAAGTCAATCATCCATTAACGGCGTTAATGTTTTGTTCGAGGTAATGTCAATCATATACGTACGAACGTATAATACGTAATTTAGTATAGTGCATTTACAAAGAATTTATTACCTCGTTTTTCGCAGAAACTCTAGGAATCATATAGAGGTTATTTTACAACAGGATAACGTCTGCCTAAATTACCCATATTATTGATTTACTAAACATTGATTTAAGTGGCACTACTTAAATTAAACACTGTATATTAATTCTACAACTCTAATAAATAATTATGATTTAGGAAAGTTAAGGTCGCGAACTTAGTTGCCAACTTAGTAGTACACTGTCAGCAATAAAATACATAATTGTAATAAGTTCAGTTGCGAAAGAATCCTCTATCTCTGCAGTATACCCTCATAAACCCTGCCAAAGAAATACTCAAGCTTTATTTCGTCCACTGTTAATAACATTCAAGAAAACTTACTTGTTTAAAAATAATTTATTTCTAATATCTATACATTTTCTCGTACAAAACCCACGCAAAAATGACATAAAACATTACCTCCCTCCGCTTAGATAGTAATGTCACCAGTGAAATGTGTCGATCGCTAAGGGTTAAATCAGGTAGCGCTCCACGCGTTCCAGTCCCATCTCACTCGCTCCCCCTTTCCCGGCAGTGCATGCATCCTCGTAAGCCGCGACAAGGAAATCTCGCGGCTGGAGGCGTTCGGTCTGGCCGCGGGCCCATCGGTCTCTCCACGGTCGCCGTTGTGCCGCGCATCGCGCGGCGCCCGGTTTCGTTCGTTCGGCCGGCTCGTGGCAGTTCGGTTGATGTCGGTCTTTTCCGGGCGTGCTCCATCGGGGAAGCGGCGCGCGCCTCGTGCCTCGCGGAACGAGTCTCTCAGTGATTACCGTGCAGTCCTTGGGACACGACCTCTAGCTTCCTGTCCCTGCCTCCCGTAGGAAGCCGACCGGCGCGCGCGCGCGACACCACGCTCCTCGTACACACTTTCTGCGATAGCGGGAAGTCCGCCTCGCGCGAAACCCGCTTCCACTCCCCCCTTTGGCCACCTAACCTTTTACCGTGGCGATCGTCGTACGTAACATCCTTTGGGGTTTGAACGTAAGAGGGTAAACAACACTGTTTCTGGTGCAGTGATCGTATTAATCCTTGTTTCATCTTCATCCCTCTTTACGTCCTTACTTTCTTATCCGCCGCTGCCAGACACCTGTCAAAGTCTCTGCCAGTAACCCCCACTCCTGACGTTGAGGAAGGTCGCCAAGACAGGCAGGCGAGACCGAGCGCGAGGGACCAAGCCACTCGTTCCGATTTCTCGCAGTACTTGCCTTGTCTCCCCGGCCGCACATTGCCCGCTAATATCCCGTTGTCTCGGGGGATAATGGATTGCTCGCGTGGCGAGGGTCCACGGACAATAGCCCCCAGACCGGACCAGGGTGCTTGACGTTTCGCGTCGTTCCTCCACCGACGGACCTCCGCGGCTGCGGCGGCAACAGCGGCTATGCGGCACACGCGCCCCTAAGACACGCGGAATCGGTTCGTTCGCGGCATTTCCCGGTTCTTAACAGTTGAAACTCGAGTCTTCGAGGTACTCGCGTGTGTCCCCTGTGTCGTCGCGTGTGTGCTTAGGGGATCTAGGGATTTCAAGAACCGCGCGTGAACACGGTTAAGATCTAGTGAATGAGTTCTTTTTGCCAGTGAGTTGTGACTTTACGAAGAGGATGTTGCGGTGTGATTAACGGAGCTACTGATTGGCCAAGGCAGTAGCCAATAGATACACTTGGGATACCTTGTTACATTGCTTGCGGAGAGCTGGGAGATAGGGTTGGCAGCAATCTGAAGTCTCAGAATTCCTTTGACCGTTTCCAGCGACTCCGAAGAAGAGGGATAATTATTGCTTGAGAGTAGGACAGGTAAGCGTTCTGTTTACCTTGAGACCGGCCCGAAGCGTGATTCTACCGGGAACCGATTCGAATCCCGTGCTCGGTGTTTTTGCAGCAGTAAACACCGGAAAAGCATCACCCCCCTTTTTTCACTGGGGACGCTAATGCGTTTGGTCTTTCGCGAGCCGCTTGTCACGCGATGGGCTCGAGAGCCGAGCTAGGGGGACAGGTTTCATCGGCGGGATCGTTAATCTTTGCCGTTTCCGACGGGTCGCCGGTTTTTCCGACGGATCGGGGTGGGGGGATGCCCTGTTGTATTCTAGCGCGCGAGGAGGCGTCCGGGTGAGATTCATCATATCGCCTTCAAAATCGATACCGGTGACTTTCTCTTTCTGCGGGTTCGCTCGACGGAATTTAATGGGCATGCCGGGGGTCCTCCGTTTGGAATCCGTTTGCTTTGCGATCAGACGTGCACGGACTCGAATTGGTATCGATGACGGTGCCGGGGAGCTGTTAGAGGATCCGCCGAACGGAGTGTGCAGGTAGAACAATCAGTTGGAGTTATGCAGCGAGAAAGCTTTTACGTTTTGATCGCGATTTGCTAGGGGGTTGTTTGGAAAATTGGTGTTCGGGATTTAAAGGTTTAATGCGCGGACGTGTAAACGGTGGAAGCATCATTAGCGAAGTTATGTGGAATTTTGCAATGGTATTTGCATATAAGTATTTCGGATTATTATAAGGAAATTGGAGGTTGATGTGAGGAACGGAATGGTAATAAATTTAGCGCTGATTGGCAAGAACTTTTATGATTGATTTTATATTTAGTTTATTTTCATTGTCATTCTTTGAGCTAATATTTAATTGGTAAATTATTTTTTGATGTAGATACCAATTTATACAGAATTCATTTTAAAAAATTCAATTGACTAAAATAAAATATTTAAGTTATTCTATAGTGAATAACTATAGCCTTATAAGTCTAGGAATTAGACTATAATGCTATAGTCATTCTTTGAGCTAATATTTAGTTGGTAAATTATTTTTCGTAGTAGCTACAAATTTATACAGAATTTATTTAAAAAAATTAAATTGACTTAAATGAAATATTTAAGTTATTGTATAGTGAAATAGTCAATTGAAAATTTTGTCTTCTTGATAAATAGTTTGTGGATTTTATATTTTGATGATAGGTGCGTGTGAAATATAATTTGCACATAATTTTCTTGATTCGCTACCAGTGTATGTAATTTTTGGTTCTTGACGTAGTATCAACAGTGAATACAATTGAATAGGACAATAAGTGGTAGCTACGTGAACTAGAAGCATCAGTAGGTCCTCGGTTTGATGACCGTAGTATGCGGAATCTTCGATGCGTCCTGTACGATGCAACGAGATTAGGCGAATAGGTATCGATGACGGCATCTGACATTGCCAATGGCTTTATCATGCGGATAATACTGGTTCTGTTATTGTCATTTGGCTTGGATTGGCTTAGGACTTGGACAGGTGACCATCTAGGACTTGAATAGGATTCTCCAGGATTCTGTGGCCAAATTTTAATTGATCATTCTCTTAATTACATTGGGGAGTAAATATCGTTCAAATTTAACTTAGTTGATAACCTCTGTATTAACGATATATGTGTAATAAATGTTGTAAATTGCAATTGTTCTTGCCTGTAAAATTTATTCATTATATAAATGTAGATTTCTTCGAATGTTCACATAATATTTCAAAAAGATGTGTACTAACGATTGTTTAATATGCTGTTTATTTTTTAATATTTCATGTTTTCCTTTTTCTCTATATAAAAAAGATGATTATTGTTATAAAAATCAATCTACATCTATTTTTTTGTCCAAAGAAAGGTTTGCGCGTAATTTGAAGTCATCAAGTCGGATGAATCATTCTGTACGTTTGATCTCACAGCGTACGTTAATTTAAGAAAATGCGTATGCACCACGCTGTTGTCAGCGACAGGATATCGCATGGGGTTAAATGCTGAATACTGATATGAACAATAGTATTGGTGTATTCCTGGACTATCCCTTAATGATACAATAATAAATCTGTAATTTAGTACATTTCTGCAACTGTCCAAATTGTGTAATGTTAGAGAAAATATTTTTTAATTCTCTTTCTGTAGTATTTTTTCATCAATAGTAATCGAATGCATTAATAAAATATAATCATTAATTGCCGAATATTTACGAAAATTCTAATCCTTATATATGATTTTATATAACCGATGAAATTGAAGATTATTTCTTGTATCTTTGTGATTTAAAAGTTTGAAGATGAAATGGAACTTTTCACAAATATCCATTGAAATATCAATTTTATTCTGGTCATGTACACTTGTTTTCTGTAAACACATCAGGTTCCAAGTATAATGATTATACTATAGAATACTCTACCGAAGCTTTTCTCTTTACTAAAAACATTTACTGAGATCAGAACAGGTTACGAGATAATTGTTCTTAACGTTGCTGTCCCTTGTGTAAAAAAGATTTACTGGTATCTGAACAGGTTGCGAGATAATTATCGTTAACGATGCTCTTCCTCTTGCTAAAAATATTTACGCAACGGGTAACCTGCAGTTTAAAAGACTAACATTAGTCCCGTGTAGTTCCACCATTCACGCTGGCGCATAACTCAATGGCAACAGCAGACATGCCAACCGACTTTGTTACGCAGATGGTACTAATAGTTTCAGTCTAACCATTCAGCTCAACTTGGCCGTGAACGGTTTTAAAGTAGATATTCAAACTCCACGTGTTCTTGACGTTAACAGTTCAAAACCCAAACATCAGACCTGAAATGCTTCTTTTTTACAACCGCAGGATCGGGTAGTCAGTTTCGGATTAGTATGGAAGAGTGTAATTGTTTTTTGTAATTATTTTCAAAGGACTTACACCTTATTAGAATATCTCATAATATATTTTATTTAATGAACAATTTAAATTCACTTGAAAGTTATAGGGTCGACTAATGCAGAAGCTTATCAAGATATATGAGAAATTATAAAACAAATTATGGAGCAATGTGAAATCTAATCAGATCAAAAGCTATTTTAAAAAATTAACAGTCCCTTTGCCACGACTAATTCGAGTGGTTATCTTTGCCCGAAGAAAACACTCCGATAAAAAAGATATTCAAGATTAGCACGCTACACATATATAGTACATTCCTTTACACTCAATACGTTACAAAAATTCAACCACAAAGAATTTTGTACTGAATCATCACGATTATTCATTTATAAACACTTCAGTTTATTAACAAATATTCCAATATTTTTTTCATATAAACAGTCCGCTTTTAAATGACAATCTCTAAAGACCTTTCCAAATGTTATTCAAGATAACCCGATAATTCACGATCACGATTACCATTATCATCGATGAGTCGATTAGAAGTCTTCAGCAGTTAATAACCGCCGCTAAAAGGAACGTTGGGGGATTCGAATAACGGTGTTTCCATTTTTAAATTTCCGTTCAGCACCGCGATAATGGGTTCGGACAATGGAGCGTCAATATCGCGAGCGATGAATAGAAAAAAGGATTTTCGATCGCAGCGTTCAGGGAAAACTTTAATTAATACAGAATTATTCGTGGCAGGGGCCGGGAACACCTGCCCGAAACAAGAGGTGAGTTTTCTCGATTAGGGTGTCGTTAATGGGGTAAGGCCCGGCGCGTTGGCTCGTTCGCACAATAAGGTGTCGATCAATCGGAAACAATCAGCGCGAATAATAACAGCCGCGGAAGCGAGGCGAGCGTGTTCCATTCAGCGGGCGCCGGGCGAATTGAATAAGGAAGAATAGCTGTAATTCACGTCGGTCTTTCTGACGTCGCTTCCGCTTTTCTGTCTCGCTTATTCATTTTTACAGCAGTTGCGTCCGATACGGCGCAAAGATGTTCACGACCCAGTTTAAAAGCGTCGAGAGCAGCGTCTCGATGTAATTATGATTTACTTTCTTTCCGTTTCTTTCCCGTTCTCTTTTACTTTTTTTCTTTTCTCTATCCTTTTCCCTCGCTGTTTCTACTTCTTTGTCTCTTCCCATTTTTTATTCTCCTCGATTCCCTTCGTTTTTCCCTTTTCGCTTTCGTCAGCAAAGCCAAGAATGGAAGAACGCCTGGCGCATCGCGAAACCAACACGACCAGGACCCTCGTTGTTGCTCGCCAGAACCATAGCGTCGTAACGTTTATTATTCCGACGGTATTCTTTCGGCACGTTATTATAACAGTGTGATTCGCGGGATCCAAAGTTCTCTTATTTGAATATTTCCGTACCTCGGGGGCAGCGGCGTATTTTTGATATTTTTCTTGAGGCGTTGTTCTGTCTTAAGATTCATGCATCGAGAAAATGCAACGCGCGTCTTTTTTTTTGTAGGGGAATTTTGCTGAAAAATGTAGGGGGGAACTGTAGTTTTTGTAAAGTATAATATTCTAGATTGAGAAATCGCTGAATTTCAGAATTAAATTTGCATTTTTGAACGGTGCAGTTATCCACAGCAATATATTCCTATAACGAGTTCCGCAGGTATTTGTTCGCATATTGGAATATTCGCGTTTTAAATAACGCCGCCACTTAAATCTGTACATTATTCCAGCGCGACGAACGTGCCTGTGAATTTGAGCTCCCGCGGAAAAGGGAAAACGCGCGAAATTGAAATTAAACAGAACCGTCCCTCTGCTCTCTGAATCGTTATTTAGCAGGAATCTCGTTAAAAAATTCATCAAACTTTCCCGTTCGCCGGCCCAAATTGCACCCATACGAGCAGAAGAAAATTCATCAGGTCGCGGGATGCGGGGTTGGCGTGGGAAAAGAGGTTCCCTGAAAATCCCATTCGAAGTTGCCCGAATTGTCGGCTGGATCAAGGAAATGATCGAAACTTTATAATACCGTTTCGAAGCGCGAGGATGGAATCGGGTGATGGCCGTTTAAACAAGCCGGAAAATTATACGGATAATTTGGCCGCTTTTAAATACGGGTCCCAATTAATGAACGAACCTGGCGCATTGTGTCGAATATTCAATAATTCGGCTGTGTCGCGACCAATAAAACGAATCTTATGCCGGGTCTACACTCACGAGCGCGCCGGATAATTTTCTAAATTGACCGGGTCCGTCCGCGTCGAATGCGCGTTTTCGAAGAGCGTATTTATTTGGGGTGTGCGGGCAGCCCGCTGCGTCGCGTCGGGTTACCCAGCTTCGAGTCGGATAAATCCGAGCAGCTCGACAGAGATGTGCGAACTCTTTATCTCTATAAACATTTCAAGTGATAAAGTAAAAGCTTTTGCCGATTTGTTACCTTTATCGGATAAAGAATATTTTTGGCAGCGGTAAAAATTTGTACCAGAAATGATTGAAAAATCAGGTTTACTGCAACATTCAGTTTCATTTCTTCCTGGGTACAGCGATAATATAAATGTAAAAGGAAATGATCGCATTAATAAAATATACGTTTGAATTTTGATAATTATAAATTATAATTTGGTAATATCTGATTTTCTGTGGCTACAGAAGTTTGAAAATTATTCACAACTTTGAAAATATCCATGTTTTGGTCTGTGGTTTTATTATCAAGATCTCAAGCGAAAACTCGATTGGATGTTTAATTACTGGAATGTTTCGCGTATAAAAAGATACTGTTGGGTTGTCATTAGATTTTCTCTGAGTCTACTTGAACCAGTCTTCTTGGATATCCGTAAATACTTTGTATTTTTATCTGCCGGTCGATGATTTGCGAATGTTGTCCAGCACGATCGAGGATTCGCATGACGACGACGTACGAATTAGTCGCTGCGATACCGGGAACTGTCACCGTCGCTTTCGAGAGGGGGTTAAATTAGACACTTGTCACTCGTTAACCGGTAATTTTCTTGAAAGAGGGCCTGCGGTTGAGAAAACAATTTCGTTGGTCACAAGGAAGACGGAATCGCCTTTTAGGACGGTCACGTAAGGAAGTTTCGTTTGTCGGTGTCACTGTGTTTGAAAGAAAACGAGTCGAATCACCGGTTATTTTCAGATTTACCTTTTTTTTCGTATTTTTGTAATTTCGGAGTACTGAAGCTGGTAAAGAATCTTCGATTCTCACGTAAATCTGCATTTATTAATCATTGTCTCCTATTGTAAGTTTCTTGGAAACGATCATTCTTTGTGGAGCGAAGAATTCGACCATGGGTGTGCTGGAATGTATTTCAGTTTTTCAAAAGGAATTTTGTCCTTTTGAAAATATCATAAAGTTGCCTTGGAGAACAGTAAATTTATTATTCATAGTATTGATAAATTGGAAATGATTTATAATTCTATCATATCAAGTTTCGTTATCAAATTGTTTGGGGACCGTTTGTTTATCTCAAACATCAGTAACATCGCTTATCGCAAACTGATTTAGTTCGATTTAAGGACAACGATAATTATCTACCTTACAAATTTTTCAGGACTTCAGTCTGCAAAAAAACGGTATAAATTTAACTATTCTTAGTTGAGACATATTTTCGGATAATTTTTCCCATTTTTATTTGTTCATCAATTCATCCATTAAGCTTCTAAATCGACAAGTGTTGTTCCACGACGAATTATTTATGAGGTAACTCCGCGCTGTCCAAACTTTACTCGCGACTAAATCGTGCTACCTCTGCTCTGCATTCGTTGTCAAGGAAACCAAGATGCTAAGTGGCACGCTGGTCTACTGCCATCTGCGTCGAATGCGGCAATCTGAATTCCCTGCCTTTTACTACTGCTGCTAATCTTTGTTAGCCATAATGGTGATAATAAATCGTCCCCGTTGCACCAGAAATGTGCATATAAAAATAATAATAGCGGAGATCATGCTGCAGATACAGACAAAACCTTCGTAAGTTCCTTCAGAAGAATTACTACAGAGGAACAATTACTTTCTTCTCCCAGAAGATTCCTTTCGTTCAAGCAAGTTAAAAATGTCATTAGCTTTTGTCAACTATACTAAACCTACCAAATCTAATATCCCATTCTTAAACATTCTATGCAACGTAAAAAGAATCAGCATCCCAATAACTTTCAATATTACATATTTCTATACAGTTTTAATACAGGGTTGCAACTCGCACAAGAAACCCGAACATTTATCCCCTTAAATCAGTTACATCCGCATCATCTACACTTAATTTTATTTCACTTAAGCTCTTCAATTTCTCAGTTTTCCACTTAACAGTACTTTACAACACATTTTAATACACCGTTTCCTTTGATTATTTCATAAACACGATTCATACCAAACTAGGGTAGCACAGTTTTGAAAGAAGAAAGCTCACTAGGATTCGCATCGTTTCCGCGTCATTCATTTGTATTCCTTTTAATATGTATTCGACGAACGTGCCGGCGAATTTTAGGCACGTCCCGCTCGCAGGGAGCGTGCCAAGGAGCGGCGGCGACGCCCGGCGTTCCCGAAACGACGTCGGCGACCCCCGGCCACGACCACTTACCCCGCTCGGGTCTGCGCGTGAATGAGGACCGTCGAAAAGCGCATTAAAATTCCAAGAATATTCATAAAGCCGGCCGCGAAACGCACAAAGGGGCCTCGCCCCGGGCTCTTCCTGCGTGTTGAAAGACTGACGTCGCATTCGGCGCGGCAGCTTGCGCGATCGCGATCGAATCTTTCGCGCGAATACACCGCCTATTGTCGGCCCGCGGCGCTCTCTTATTGCGACGCCGGCGATGAACGGGTTTATGGCCGTGCATATAGAGATCCGGCGAAGGGAGGATCATCGTTAGGGTTCAATCCTGAGGCGTCCCTGCTGACCGTCGAATAGTTGCACGCGCGTCTCCTCGCATTTACATGGAAATCTCCGGTTACCTGGTCGATTACATTCCCCGCATTATGGCGTCCGCTACGGAGATTCCGGATACGAAGGATCTGAAACCCCTTAAGAATTCCCGGCATTTTGTTCGAGAATCCTGTCCCCTGGACCATCGACTGAATTTTAGCGATTTCGATGATCGACCGACTGTGGTGTGTGCAACTGCTACATGCAGCGATTGCCGTATTCGATCTTTCGCGTTTCGAGTAACCTTGAGTTTTTGATGTGGGACTTGTTACTTTACGAGAAATCATTACCTGTTCTCTTAGGGATAATAAACGTAAAGTCAATACTGGAAACGACGAAGAAGTATCAGAATGTATAGAAATTTGGAAAAAGTTTTAGGTAGGCTGTAACTCGTATTGTGTTATGTATTTGTTCGCTGAATTTTGTAAATTTTTAAGAGGGGATTGTATTAACCCTTTGAGTGCTGTGAGCGCATATATGCATTCAGCGAAAATCATCGCTGTGTATTGTGAACGCTTATATGCGTTTTTCGATCTTTTTAGTCTCACGCGTGCCATGGTGACAATTATAAGTGTATGCGATTAATATACTGTAATGAATATTCAGCACTCAAAGGGTTCAGAAATATGCTGGACGCCGCCACTGTATTGTTCGCACTTGAGTCTTTAACAGTTTGCCTATTGGGAAATGTTTTGGCAGTGTTAGGGTTATAACATTGTTATGCTGTTGTGGATAGTTCTAGCTAAAGTTGGTAAAGTATCCGTCTATTAGAGTAAAATTAAATGTTAAATCTGTCAGGTTAATCTGTAGTAGATGTTTTTTGGGAATTCTTGTGAAGGCGATAAAGTTGAAGGTTAGGCTTTTATTGGAGTTTTGATAGTGAGAGAATGTTGTGAATCATTTTTTTTCGTGTTAGTATTTGCTGCTTTGTGAAGAATAAATTTATTTAGCGTTTATTAGGTTCTTGAAGTTTTAAAATGGTAACTACTACACTCAGCATTTAAAAAAGGGCTCTAGCTTTCAGAACATTTAGGTGTTGGTTTGGCAGTTAACGAGTTACCCAAATTCACGTGTTTCACGAGCAGATACTGGGGATGTTTCTGTAAATGTATGCTGCTTTAGGTAGTTCATTTTACGAGAACGCGAAATAAACTTTGTTTTTGGAGTAATAAAACCATCCATGAAACTATATTTTTGGGACAATGGGAATATTCGTGAAATTTTATTATTCCCTTTTTAGTATTTATTATATTCTACAAATTTGTACGATTCATAAAGTCGCAATAAACTCTAATTTATTAACAGATTTCTTACTAATTTAGTAAACTACGGACTATTTTGTCTATGAGAAACTTTATTTTTAAAGAAATCACTTTCCATTCTGTTTTTAAGTATCTTCATTTGCTACGTTTCATTGGCTACAATAATCCAAGGGCGCAAAATAAGAATTCTTCCAAATTGTACCAACTCAGTATCAAAATAAACGTCAATCTAACTCTCTACTACACTTTCATCGTCCATCATTCCCCCAAATTAGTTCCATTACCACTAATACACCATCGTTTAATCTTCCACCATCAATCACAACCGCCACAATTTTATCTCCTCGCCGAGCACATGAAACCTCCGTAAATTCAAACGGCTGAGTCTCGCAGAGCTTTCGCTTTCGAAAAAAAATCTCGGCTCGCGAGTACTGGGCAAAAACCAGGCGCGCGCGATTACATCGAATGCGTATCGTCAGCAAGGGAACGGTTGCTCGGGGGTGTTCTTCGCAGTGAGTTTCCAGCGGCAGCAGCGTGGCGGACGCGGGGAATCGGTATTCGTAGTGAATGCGAGGCAACGTGCGCGCGAGAAACGAGAATCAGCAAAATAGGATTCGCGGAGGGGCGAAAGAGAGAAGAGGCAGGGGCGTACGGCGCGTGTTTGGGCCCGCCGGGGGTTGGAAACACGGTGACGGGCGCGGAACGGCGACGAAAGACGACCGGAGAATGGGGAACACGAATGGTGGGCGCGATCGACTGAAATTCGCGTGTTCGCAGACGTTCGTATCACAATATTGGACCGGTGCGTCGCTACGCGCTCGCGTAACTAGTTCTCGGTGAGCAAAGGCATCGCGAAAGCGTTGACTTTGTTTCAATTCCTCGTGTTAATAGCTGACGATTTTCTTAGATGTATTTAGGAATTTTTTGATTTTCTGACAATTCTTGTCGCTTCGCTGGTGAACGTTCGTTGCGGATACAACCTAGGAGCGTCAATTGCTTTCTTATTTTTCTGTAATTGGACATCGTGTAGGAAAGTTTAATTACTGGAATCTTTATTTGTTTTTGTATCCAATGATTGGAACACTGCGGTTTTAGGTTACACAGTTGTTGAATAGCTGGGAATATTTTTGCGAATTTTTGTTTGCTTGGATGAAATTAAAAACAAATTTCGACGCATCGAAATATAATATTGAACGTTGCCGAGCAACATGCTGCACGCTTTGTTCGAAAACCTTCCGCCATTCATCGCATTCAGTTACCCATAACGTTCGTTCGTGCATTCTAATACGAAACGTCACGTCGAAAAGCGAAACGACATCGCGGTCAACTCAATAAAACGCGAGAAGTCTTTCTGGCCAACACAATACAATTGAACCACTTGACCCGTGCTGCCCCCAGAATTCTCCGCTTCTGCTAACGATCAGCTCCAATAGCTTTCCCACTGTTTAAATAATTCGCCAAAGAATCTCTTCTCGTCTCAAGGAATCCCAATAAATGTGTCCACCATCGTCTTCTCCCGCCAGCGTGGCAGGCTCCTCGAATCCCAACGAGCCTCGCTACTCCAAGCGCAAAGGGTTAATTAGAACCGCTTTTATCCGCGAGTGCTTTTCGCGATCGCGTCACGTGGACCGGCATCAATTGGATTCCATAAAAGCAACTCGCATCGGTTGGTCTCATCCTCAGTCCGCCGATCGCCTCGCGAAGCGCTATCAATCCTCCATCTTCGTCTTATCGCGCAGCGTTTAAGCCGATTTTTCTGTTCGAAGGTGCTGCCTCGAAGGACCACGTCGAAGGGTAGCCGCGTCTCCGCGCGAAGGAAGAAGAGCTAGCACGCGGCGGTCGAGTAAACCTCTAAAGCTCTGGGAGCAAGAGAGCGTCTACTACCGCGTTGACAGGCGGAGCCAGCGTGCCAGAGGGAGAACGAGAAAGCCCGGCAATCGACAGATGAGAGTTCGAGTCGCAGAAAGTGGTTTTCAAAGAGAGTGTGAGAGAGGGTCGACGAGAGAAGAGAGGAAGGAGAGCAGGTCGACGCGAGTTAGCCGGGTGAAAAGAAGCGGAGGAGAGCATCAGAAGCCCCGAGCCGGCTAGAAGAGGAACCTCCACTTCTGTGTCTGCAGCGGGAAAAGAAGAGCTTCGAACGGGGAGGGTTCGCTCGTACCTCCTGCTTCGCACGAGAGAGAGGAAGATACAAACATCCTCGAAGTGTAAAGGGAGAAGGACAACACGTACCCTCGACTGGTGAAGGGAGAAGGATACACGCGTTCTCGACTGGAACAGAGAGAGAGAGAGAGAGAGAGAGAGATAGACGGTCCGACAACCGTGTATGCGTCAGGACTACAGCTCGCCGACGTGACTACGAGTGACGTGACGTGACGTGACATCGAGGCGTCGAGATGCTCCGGGATGAGATGGCCGCCTACGTTCGCGCGCTTCTGTCGCTGCTCCTCGTCCTCGCCGCCGCCACGCGGAGCCGGGCCAGGATCACCAACCAGGAGATAGGTGAGTGAACAGCAACCGACTTTCGCACTTTTCTCCTCGAACCCCGTTCTTGTGTCACGAACACGGTTCGACTGTCGGCGTATCCACGCGTGTTACGTAAGATCCTCCGCCAATGCTGCGAGTCGATCGGGCCAAGGCTGAGAGAGTCACTTCGGATGCGAACGATTTTCTACGGTCGGGTTCAGCCGTCGACACGTTCCCTGATGCGTGCCGGGTGTCTAGATTCGACGAGTGAGAATTAGCTTTGTTGCTTTCGGGACAGGATGAGAGTTAGCGGAGAATGTAGCACTTTTCGAGAGAGCGATACATGAATTTGTTTATGAAAGGATGCTATATTTACTTTTTCTTTATTGCAAGTGGTAAATTAACGTTTTAAATTGGCGTTGAGAAATAGTTTGTAGAAAAATGTGGAGATATGACGAACTGGGCAAAAATGTGTGAGTTATCGTGTACTTGGAGATAAGGGAAGATTGCTTTGCTAAGATCATTTTATATTTTCACGAGTCTTTTACTCGTGTTAAGCGTTTAATCGTGAAAAATTAGTTGACTTGTCAATTAAATTAGAGACGTTATTATTTTATTATTTGTTTATTTCAGGATTGTTAGGTTATCGTAATACCGAATAAACTGATTCCGATCATTATTGATAAACTGAAAATTCAATGTGCGCGTCTCATTTTTGTTAATTTTATTTGACTGATCATTTATTTAGTACAGTGTTTTTTCGTAACAATCCAGTAATTCGGATTTATTGAGAAATATGTGTTTTACACGGCTCGATGTAAGCGGAGCAAGCGGCGAACAAGAGGAACGATATTCGATAGCTCGTTGAACGCGAATCCTCTTTTCCTTCTTGAACGCATTACATGGATTCACCAGCATCGCGTGAACTGTCGGTTACACGCGATTCTTTGTCGATAGTTTGGGCCGCACCGCTGGTAATGCTGAAAGTACATGAGGTTGACGTTGAATTGATAATGTACTACGTGCTGCTTTGTTGATCGTTGTTCATCGACTGCTTCATAGTGGATATACCGTATTGTATGCTAGCCAGATAGCTTTATCTCACGTTTGCTTATCGATGTGGGTTAACTTGCCAACCTTTTTTTTTAAATATGTAGAAGCATAAGTATCAAAAGTGAAGTCATTTGTTTTACGTGGACAGCAATTGATTTTACATATATTCATTCTTTTCACACGTCTTTGCTAGAGAAAACATTTCTACTTGTGTAACTATTGATGATTGTTTCTACTTAAATTTATTTTTATATTTATAGCAAATTAGTTCACAGTTCAATAATGCCGGTATCAATTTATATTGCAAGTAGAATTAGCGGGCAACAACTAGATAAATATTATCAGTGAAATTACTTCTTGGCCAATTGTTTATTTGAAGTTTGTAGGAAAGAGAAACTAATGCACAGAAGTCCTTATATCGTTTTTTCACTAATTATAAGATTCACGTGGATTTTTATCGAATTATATCAAATAGGACTTTTTATTTTAGTTCTTCACTTAGAATAATTAAACCTCGCGCAATAAAAATCAAACGAATCCGTTTCTGAGATAAGGAAGTAAATTTTTTGTTTCACGTTTCCACTTAAAGGTGTTCAACATTAAGATATCATCGATAACCAGCAACACTCGGGCACAATTTCTTCCTTTTAGTTGCGAGCGATACAGATGGACAGGAATTTCGCGTGAACGTAACGCATTAGGTCCACGATACATTTTAAATCGATAGAGTTACAAGAGAATATAAATTCCCGGCTGCTTTGCATACCGTTCGAGTTAAATTATCAGCGTAATTGTAGCACTTTAACATTGCTTTTTGATGTTGTATGCATAATTTACCTGTAATCGCTTCTTATCATTTCGCATTACGCTAAACGTGCTATTCAACTTAAGTTATACACGCAAAATGTGTTCATAAACGTGCTACTCGAGATGATGAATACAATAGATTTCCTTTTTCCTGGCGGAGAATTTAATATCATTAAAGGGAACAAATATTTTTTTTCGGAAAATAATTCAGGGCAATATTGTCTGTTTTAGAAACTTGTTTCTGTGCTGCATGTTCTTATTACCGTGTAAGCTCCAAAGCGAGCGAATTTATTAAATGCGCAGCGGCATTCAAACGATCCAAGGTTGTCAGGGAGCGGAAGTTAGTTAAACAGACCAAGAGACCCAAGATGCTTAACTCCGCTGTTTATTTGCAGGAAGTTTGCACCTCTGGCTCTAACGTTCTCGTTCCCAGCTCCGAAGTGACTCGAAATTTGAAATATTCTCCAGCGACCTTGAGCTGAAGTCCGACAGAACTTCAGATAGAATTTGCTACCCTTTTTAAAATTTCCAGTTCCCTTCAAATTACACATGCTTTCTTTCACTTGTTTTACTTAATCCGTCAAAGAAGAAAGAAAAAGAATCAATTTATATTTCTGTGTAACTGTTAAACGTACAGGTTCTATTTACTCCGAAACATTCATTTCAAATTATTTAATTTTCTCTTCATGATTTCTGTTTGAATAAATCCTGAATATTGCCCGTGACAAACGGAAAATTTCATAAATACCAATTAATAGGAAATTTTAATGATAATACAGAAACAAATAACTGAAGTTTCCATTGAAAAAGATAGTCTAAATAATGGGACGGAATTAAGATAGGAGAGCCATTTAATTCCTCTATTCACGATATCGCAAAATTCGGTCTGTTAATAAACTGTATCCGTGAAATAGGAGCTTTGTTTGCTTTATGAACTGCCGTTTCCGCAAAAATTGTTCCCGCGGTATTAGAGTTTCGGTGGAAATCGTTCGGCCGTGATAATGCAATTTCTCTCGAAACAGTCCGTCCGTTTGAATAAAATTGGCGGGCGAAATTGGAAATCGGTGTCAACTTGTGGCTCCGAGGCCCCGACGGGCTCCCGATAATTCCGTCGAACAAATAATCAACCGAAAAATCAATTTCGAAGCTGACCGTATCGGGTAATGCGCGCGTATCACGTGAAATCTAATTAATTATCGTATGATGCGCGGCTGTTCGTCCGCAATCATCGTTTCTCCTCTGGCGTTCCCGCGCAGCGCGGCGGTGTGGGCGCGTGTAATTATGCCAGGTGAAACGGACGCCGTCACAAAAGGCCAGAAAATTCGTGTACGTGTTGCGACGCAGCTCTGCAGGGATATCAAAACGAACCTGCCAGCCACGCTCGGTTCTTTTCTGATCGAATTTAATCGTGTCGCTGTTTACCCATCGGGGGATTTATTGATCAACTCTGGCCCTATTGGGCCGCTTATTAACGTTTACACGGGCCATATCGACGCCGCTTGTGAATTACAAATGCCAGGCCGTTTCGAATATAAATTTTACTATTACGTTGTCCACGAAATTTCAAAATTCGAGGTACATGCAACCCGCAGGCTATTGTTGTGAAAATAATTTGTAAAATATTTCAAGGTTTTTGGTTTTTTGACTTTATCTGTTGAAAGGAAATTTATTGTAGATGAATGTTTCATTTGAGTATAGTAGATAATTTTGTAGTGATGTAGTAATATAATTGTTAAAATTATAGTAATATTGTTTGTTAAAAAGTAATATAATTGTATGAAACCGTCGCGCTGTAGGAAGGTCCGAATTATTTTCCGAGATTTCGAATGATTATACCTTTTTAAAGAAACTCTGCGCGGGATAACGAAGGTAGGAGAGTTGGAATGGGTACGTTTTACCTCTGCAGAATACTTTATAAATTAAAGTATATTTTAAACTTGAAACTGTCGTATCGGCAGAGAAGTGGTGAATTTCTGGGAAGCAAGCGAGTTTATGGCGAAATCTGAATGTTCCGTGTCGTTCTTCTTAAAATTCCAGTTTTTAAGATATTGAGAATCTTTTATTTAGAATTTCATGAGGTTTCTTCTTTTGTGGCAAGTTTTTTCATTTACTTATGGATCACCTCTCTTCGGAGGAGAATGTTAATGAATATACTTTGAGTGGTATGTTCTTTGAGTTGGTACGTATCCGTTGAGGATTCATCAGCTTCTTTATTCCTCAATCAGAGAACTTGGGTATTTGGATTCTGAAAAGTTTCCAGTATACTTTTCAAACTGACTTCGGCAATCAACTCCTTTTCCATGAAAGGATCCTCCAGCGAAATACGATTAATTGGAAATAATTTTTATTGGTTGCACGGCTCGTAATATCCGCACACTCCGAGTAATATAACGCGACACTTGAACACGTATAAGCATTTCTTCGCGTCGCATAAAAGTTTAACGATCAAGATCCATTTTCTAGATAGTGGAGATGGCGACTGCAATTTCGACTCCATTCACACTCAATAATTTTCTGGATCACCCCGTCCGACCAACAATCTACAAAAACTTGCATTTAAAGTCTACACAATATACGACCCCGTTTCTATACAGACGGAGCTGAACGCTTTTCAACCCGTTGCCAAAAATTTTACGATCCGAACAGCGAACGACTTCCCTCATTTAAAGAAAATATCTCTGTTTGAAAAATCCAAATAGTGGGTCATTTTTAATTGGATGCTCGTGATATGTGATACTTTATGAAAATATTTTGAAAATTTTTTGATCGGAATTAGAAGACGCCCTTTCAGAAGTTCATTGATTTATTAAACAGTGTTTTTAATTCATTCAAATGAATATTTATTTCATAATAGTTTATTAAATAAATTCTTATTTTTCAACACCTCATTTGTAGATCAATTATTTGTCGTTCGTAACAATTATTCAAAGTATTGTAGTTACCTGTTCAATTAATTATCGATTCATTACCGGGGGCTCATATTCTTTACTTTCCAAACACATTCCCCTGAATTTAACAAACATATAAGACGCAGCATTGTGGTGCAACAATTAACATTCCACCTAATGAATTATCTTAAAGTGTTTCACTTTTGGAGCTTCATTAACCTTTGCCTCGTATTATGCCAAACTCATGATGACGATTTGAAACAGATTTGAAGAAACATAAACATTGCTTAATTCTTTTGAAAAATATTCTTCTTCTACCTATTTTGCAGTACATACATAATTTAAGTACAAGTTTCCTTTTGTAAGTAGTCATCGATAATAGCAGTCATCCATAACACTAACAATACTAAATGATGACAACTACTTAATTTATATTAATAATAATATAAACTTAAAACATAACCTCTTCCTTTTCAATAAAAATAAATATATCTCTAATTCATGAATATTAATATATTATCACATTGTGACAGCGTTCAACGTGATGTATGTAACCTTCGTCCTCTTCCAAAAAAATTTCATGGTTGAAAAAGGGGCAAGATGGATCGGCCACGTTGGCAAACGAACTCATTGCCATCGGAAAAAGGAGTTTGCCCCGAATCGGTGCTCCCACAGGTGCCCTTGGCCTGGGGCGCAGCTTTAATTTCTTTTTGTTCCGGTTTATTTACAGGGAATGATCCATTGTGCGCCGTTGCAGCTAATGCGCAAATTGAATCGACTAGCGGCGGAAGCCGCAGAGTATACCGACCGCGTAATTTCGTTGCTCGCAAGCGAAAACGCGGGGGTTTTTAACTGGTTTACTCATTGCGGTTCTAACGAGGTCGTGGCGTCAGTGCCGTTTCCATGACACGGACAGATTGGTCGTTGCCGGTTATCGGTGCCCGGCGACAACGCAAAAGAGATGCGCGGCAGCCGATTGTTTGGCAAATGATGCCGCAGCCGCGAATCGGGCCTGCCTCTCCCGTGAGAACACATGGAAACCGCCTTTGATCCGACTAATTCGGTGACCGCAAATGGCCGCGACTCGATCCAATCCGCTCGGCCACCCTTAAGACCGCGTGAAACGCGCTCGTTAATAAGGCTGCGGCTCCGATGAGCCATGATTGCCGGCGGGTCATACGTTTGCGCCATTCAAGCCCGGATCAACGGTCCTTTCATCATGAGTCCCCTGTGTATACTTGGTTCCATGGAATTGATTGTTGTGGTTATGAAACCGGGGATTTCCTTGGTGAATGGCCGGGTTTCCGAGAATAGAATCAAAATTTACCCTCTTCTGATACAGTTGGGTTCGTAAAAGTTGTGGTGTTTTGCGGAAACAGATTGGTAGATACTAGTGTGAAAGGTGGGATTAAGGTTAATAGAGGTATACATAGTGTTTTGCTTCTATGATTATGGTGTTTATGTTCCTCGATATTTACTGGTAGTTTAACTCTTTGAACTCGAGGGTTTCGGAGCAGAGCCATTTAAAATTTGTCATTACAAACTGTGAAATTTCATCATTAAATAAATTATAAGATTTATATCTGTAATCGACAAAAAATAGTAAAATACATCTATGACTTTTCTTTGCATGCGCGTATCATTTATTTATATATAAATATGCTTTTTCTACTAAAATTGCTTTGAGTTATAACTGGTAATATTAACGAGAAAAAGCTATGGGTGCTCAAGCAAAAGAGTTAATCTTCTCTCTTTTATGTTATTGTCGCTCGAATTTTCTGCTGCCTTTAATCCGTTAACCATGCTAAGGGCTCAAATCGACGAGAATGGTAATGAAGAAAATAGATGTACATTAAACGCCGAATTAAAACGCTGATCTAAAGAACTATTCTCCGTTCACGGAACAAAGTGCAATTCTCCCACGGTATCGCTAAGGAAAAGAACTTCGAAAACTCATGCCGCGCGCAATTATTCACTGCGCCGTAAAGAAAGTAATCTCTCGCTAGCTCCGCCAATTCTTTACAGCGTTCTCGCTCCCCCGGGGAACATTATCAAAGTTGTTCAACCGCTGTGTATCGAAGCTCGGTGTCGTAATAATGGTTGGCCGGCAGGCGAAAAAAAATAGATGAGTACTGGAGCCGAGCAAGACCAATGAAACTGGCGTGTTTCGCAGACGAATTAAAATCTTAAGTGTATTCTTATCGTGGACCAAGGGACCTTACACGATGACACAGTAATTCAGTCGAGACTCGATTGAGATGCGAGATAGCGCGGGACCGGTTCACTCTTTCCGATCCAATATATGAAAATGAAGAGATAGGAATTCAATTTCTTTTAATCTATTTTCAATGGAAAGTACTAACGTTCATTCTATAATCGGAAGCATATAAATTATAAAACATAAAATGTGTTTTCATTTTTGCATATTTATTTATGTTTTGAGTGATTATAATTCGTTCTAATAATAGTATTAGTAATAAGTAATTGCATGGACTGATGTTTCCTCACACACTATTTCCATTTTCATTAGCTTTGTTTTTATCTTATCTCTTAAAATTTCTGATATTTATTTGCGTTTAATAATTGTTTAAGGTAATGCTTTTGAGATTAATAGTAATATAAATGAATATTCAAATACGTAAAACGTTTTTCGGAGCGCCAAAAGAATGCAGCAACCCGATCTCCGAAGGGTTAAATACGAAGACCCGAATCAATCGATGTGTTATGCACGGCCCAGCGGACGATAAGCGACGCACGGCGTGTTTTATTTAATGTTGAAGGTGAAACGGAAGTAATTACGGCTCCACGAGACGTAAAGGACGGTCCCGTTCGTTCGTTCGTTCGACGTGGCCCGGCGGGGAGAGGGCAAGGTCTGGGGCTAGCGAGTCGAGAGAGTGCGGTTAACGGGGTTAAGGCCGAGAAACCGAGGGAGTCGAAGAGCGGTACAGAGAAGGGAAACTGGTGCTTGATTGAGCAGGTGGTTAGACAACTTGACCGCGTGAACACAAACCGAAAGCATTTCGGTAATTAAAGGGTCGATTAAAATCGCATCAACGACGGGGGCAGGCGTTAGTAATAATTAAAGTGCCGACGACTCCGTCGCGAGGACTCAGCAACACGACACACGCTTCGACGCCGATCAATTTCACGCGACGATTAATCGCGTCCAGTCGGATCTCACGATTCGATGAACGTTGGCACGATGTTTGCCGTTCCTTTTTCGCGCGCCCCTTCGGCATCGCGCTTTTATCGTTCAGTGAATTTAAACGTGAACGGAAATTGATTTTTAATGATTGATTATTCGGTTCATGATTTATTTTGAAATTATACTCATTACTGTTGCTCGATTCAAGATCATTTGGTGGATTTAACACTTTGTGGGTGATACCATTTTCAACATAAACTTAAACATTCATTTTCTTGGAGACGTATTAAACGAACTATATTTTATTGGGTGTATAATATACAAGAAAGATAGTAAAGCAATCGTTAGGAAGAATTTTGACTTTTTGGTTATGCTTTATTCAGAAAACTGTTTCGACTGCACAAGAGTTTTGTTGCGTGTTTACTTGGCAGTTAAAATGTTAAAAGGAATTTTGGGTTGACTGTGAACCTAGATCTATTTAAATACTTATTTATTATCATTTCATCTTGTACTATTTGTTATATTGTTTTATAAATTAACCGAATACTGATAACGTGTATCTCTGTAAATTTCTTTCTTCCATACACTAATTGTAATTAAAATTACAATAATTATCATTGATTTTTTTATACAATTGCACAATTTCTTTCCTTTTCTTCAATATTTTCTATTTCTTACCATATTTTCCAATACCATCCCTACCAACGAACCATTCTCCGCAAACTCCGCTTCAGTTTCCCGTTCCTCCAGCAATCATCGTGCATAACAAGACAATTAAACCACCCTCGCCCAATTCGTCACCGTAGAAGCATTAACTTCATGGCGGTCATCTCGGTCGAAGCGACGTGCCTTTATACCGTCGACGCGGACTCTCCTCGCTCGTCGCCAGAATTTTTCCCCTGTACACACATAGCCGAGCCGTCGACCAACTTGCAAATTACTTCAACACGACGCGGCACCGTGTCGTTGGGGGTTAAAAGGAGGGAGACGGTGCGGTGTGACGGTGTCGAGATCATCGGGGTCAGAGGGACGAAGCTTTTTGATCGTAATCTTTTAATTACGCCAAAAGAGGGAGAAAGGGGGGCAGGCGCTTTTAATCCGTCAGCCCGGAGCTCCGCAGAGAAAGGGGAGAAAAAAGAGAAAGAACGGGGGTTGTAGGGAGGAAAAGGGGTGGAACTCGTCCGCGAATATCCCGCTCTTGTCGCTCTAATAGAAACCGTGACTGCGTCGTGAAGGAGGCGCTATCCACGTCCCGATCTAGAATAAAGACGGTCCCGGGCGCGCGGAATGGAAAAAGCGCGCGCGTAAAAGCTAATCCAATTAATTCCTCTGTTCGCGGACCTCAACGAGCTAGGAGCTCGGGGGTGGGTCGCGAGGGTGGTGCATCCTCGCCCGTTACAGTAGGCGAGGGTACAACGCGGTGGCAAAAAACTCGTTATTTCCATGCAACTTCAGTCGTTTGGCAACTCGAAACCCTTGGCACCCGCACCAAGCGTCGCGCTAGACTTATTTTTCGCCGGTGAAACACTTCGTTCGGCTTGTACGAAACTTCCTGCACCCCTTCGGGCGTACCGTCCCACCCATTGCCAACTGGTTCGGCAAAAAAGCTGTCGCAGTCACCTCGGTAAACAAACCCCTTCGATGCATGCTCATGTTCTCGTTTCCGCGTCGCTACGCCCCCGTGTTGATTAATCGCGAAATTTGTGAGATAACATTCGAAAAATTTGATATTCCGCTGGTCTGTCTGTAGTAGAAGAATATCATATCATAGACATGTTCACAATTATCGTTCATTTAATAATACGACACAACAAAATTCTGCACTTCACGAACTAGTCATTTATCCGACTATATTCTGAATTATCATGTATTCTAGAAAAATTTCGGTATTCATTATTAAGAAAACAGCTATAACAGCACTGTTACTTGAGGAGAGAGGTAATGGCGGAAGAAGGAGAAACTGGTGGGTACGTAGAATTTTGTAATTAAATTATACATGCGATCGTTGTGTAGCCTGTGTCATGTTCAGCTAGCTATCCAGATGATAAACAGTTGCTGTGCTGCTTTTATTAAGCGGACACACTTCTATTAAAATACATGTAAATAACCTGAACACGTTGGCGATGCGACGACCTTAATTCTCGCAGCGGTTCCCAACGTCGATAAACCTTCGCTATTCACTGGAAATTTTATCGAGGCCGGCCTCGTTTATTAGAAATCCGGCAACGTTACTGGATGCACAAAAGCGCCTTCTTTCCAATCTTTGTCACATAAACGATCTTCGCTTGAAGCTATGCCAGGAAAGTCTAATTACTCGTCCGCTTAGTAACGTTTTCTGTTTCTTGTTGCGCCGCGGCGGGAGCTTCTCTTTCGGCCGTGTTTACCTCGGTTCCGCGATCGCGGCAGGAAACTTTGATAAAAATTATGATTTTATAAGGGTTTGCGCTGGCCCCCTTTGACAGTTATAATAGCGCGGGTCGGCGCACAAAACGCGGAAAGTTCGGCGATTAAAGTTTCGTCGGTGTGCTCTACGGCTGGGTATAAGGAAAATATGCTGCGGTTGGGATAGTCTGGACACGGTTTATCGAGAAATTGTGATTAAAGTGTGGAATGCGGGAATGTTGCTTTGATTTGGGTTGGTGTTTGGTATCAGTAACAACTGCGAATGTGACTTGTGTTTGGAAGGGAAAATATAATGCTATTTGATTAATTTATATTTCACTGAATATATACGTGTGAATCGGGAATATAGAACACTCAAATAAATGAATACGATTATTAATAATAAAACAAGTAATGTTTAAATGTAAGGAATTATATAATAGCGACACATAACATTTATTCATACATTTTATTCCCCTTCGCTCACATTGATTCTCGCATTCACGCTTCTTAAAAATATCCTAAGTTATGCTGAAAACCCTAGATACTACAATATCTTTTTCAGTTTTAATCGATAGAGAAATTAAACAGTTGCAAATCCCTTAATTTTGCGAATTTCCCCATTAACTATATTTTATAACATTTTTAAAAGAATAATTAATGGAACGATATAAACGAAGATTGGTATTTTCAAATTTTCAAATAATCGTGGATTTCCAAAATTTCTACCGTCTTGCATTTTCACTTTAATTCCTTTCGAACTGTCACAATATTCTAAATTTGTTCAGTCCCTTACGAAAAAGCATTTAAAAGGAGCTCCATTTTCTCGAATCTTCGAGCAATCGTGCCCCTTTAGGGTTAAGAACGTTTAGGCGATGAAAACCCAGTCAGATTTACAGGTCGACCAGCACAGATGTTACACTTTTCACTTTAACTCACGCGAAAGGGAACGCGTCTCGCGATCGAGACTAGCCGAGTCCCCGAACTTGGCCCATAAAACCCACCCTCGAGCCGGGCCGGAGAATTTTTATCGCGTTAGTAATCATAACTCGCGTTCACTTGCGCCCGCTATTAATGGGCAATTGAACGGCGGTGCCCGTTGAGACCATAAAACGCAGCCACGTTCGCGATCGCGGCTTCTACGGCCGCGACAACCTTTCTACGTCTTCCTTGCTGCTTATTTTCCAAGTGTAATAACGTATCGTAAAATTTTTCGGCCGAGTGAACGGCCGGTCCCCGGTCTTCCCGTTGACCACAATCGGATACAGCTGGCCGCATAAGTCATTGTCGGCCGCCTAGAGTTTCAGTCGTGAACACAGCCGGCCGAATGGTGCAAGTAAAGTCGTGCCACGGTTCGTTGCTTCGAGACCTATTCGGCGAAAAGTCGCGACGAGATTGGTTTTAACGTCGCGAAGGAGGAAAAACACCTCGTTCCCGTTTGTTATGCATTCCGCTAACTGTTCCGAACGATTTTGCATTTATGGCTGAACTTTCTCGTCGATGATTCGACTCTGAAACTACCCTGCTGCAATAGTGACTAGGTTCTAATATATTAGAAAAATAATGGGGGTGTACATGCAGACATTTTATGTAATTTCCACTGTGTTTTGAATATTTATGATTTTTGACATTGTTGAATAGCGGATCTGAAATGGATAACTCTAAATCGTTTAATAGTTTCTCATTTATAAATGACTCAGTTGAACACAAAAACTTTGTTTTTTCCGTGAAAAGAAAAGGGAATTGCAATAACGTTGCCTGGACTCATCTAACAACGTTTCATTCATGAATATTTAATCAAATAAAATTTAACAATTTAATTTCTACAAGAAAATCTTAATTATACATATCTAACAAACCCAAGAAGATTAGCAGGTCCATCAAACCAGCACGCCTCGATTATCATCCCCTAAGTCGAACATTTCAGAACCTTCGCGAGGACGGTTCTTCGTTTACCATTAACTGCGGCAAGTATCATAATTCACACGCCGATTTTACCTTTGGTTATTCCCAGGTGGAATTGGCAAACGTATATTTCATTGCCCCGCGGCGCTGTTCGTTTCAGAATCACTGGTAATTTCGGTAAAATATTTAAATAAATAGAAAAGCCGCGGAACGCCGCTACGTGCGGGAATATTTGGCACAGTGAATTCGCGTGTTATTAATGGATTACGCGGCGCGAGACGTGTCGGGTATATTTAATTGCTGTTATTGTTCAGAAAGAAAGGAATTTCGTGCGCTTGTACAGTGCAGCTCTCGTGTCTCATGAAACATTCTCCAAGTTAAAGATGCACAGGAACAAGGGGAAACGTCCATTAGCGACGCTCGACTCGGTAGTTATGGCAACAGTGACGCCTCAGTTTCGGTACGGCCTTGTTATTGGCTAAGTCGTGCAACAAAGAACGCAAGCGGAACGAATTACGATGAAGTGAGATGTATTGTCCGACGGAGAAAAGACGTCGCCTGTCTTAATCTGTTAGCTACAGCGGGACTAATCGCGAAGTTAAACCTCTGTACGGCAAGGTTTGACGCGGTGTGGATATCATAAATGTAGCACTACGATTTGAAACTGATAGAACTTTCCACTGTGCAATTATGTTAGATTAGACTATAATGTGTACAACTATCGATGACAGAAAGAATTGTACCTTTATAGTGCCGTACCGATGAAAGAAAAATGATACACACAAAAGTCACTATAAGTGACGTACAGTAGCTAAAAGGTTAAAAGCTAAAAAGTCAGGATGACAAGGGGACATTTTCACTCAGAATGTTCGGTCCGCCTCGGTCTACTACGCATGGCCCTTATTGGTTGCGCGGTAATAACAAAGAACGGAACCGAGGCTGTACACGACGGAGTGAGATGTAACCATAGAAAATAAAATTCATAGTGCCGCCAACTTCGTTCTTTATCGTTACATCTCACTCCATTGCATTTGGTCTCGCTTTTGTCTTCTCTTATTGCCGCGCACCAATAATGACCATGCGTAGAAGACTCTCTAAAGAAGTCTCTGACTTTTTAGTTTTTAGGACAGCCGACGTCTTTTTCTGTCGGAAAATAATACTTACCGTTTGTTCCGCGAAAGCTGGCGCTTTGGTCTCATTGCTCAGTTTTTATCTCTTTTCGTGTCATTTTCAATACCAATTTGCTATTTATCAATACGATTACACTTAACCAATTAAAACTATAAACAAACCATATAGCGAACAACCCCTCTTGTCCCTATGCCGTCTCGAGTGACAGGTAACGTGGCGGTTTTTTATGTTTACCGAACACCGACAACACAAAGGCTCGATTACTATTAGAGCGTGTAATATTAAATATCGGATTTTTCGGATAAAGGGAAACCTTATTTGACGCGTTAAAAGTTGTTTGTTCAATGAAAATATACTCTATTCGATTCGATACACTTCTGCCAACGTGTTTTTAGTGAATATATTCGTTGTTTGAAAAAGATGATAAGCTTTCGATGAGCTCTTACTTGGCAGTCAAAGTACTACCAGGTTAGATGGAAAACAAAGAAATAAGGACAACAGGAGCACAAACATTTATGAGTAAGAGAAATCTGACGTTTCATATTACACGACCTAATGTTTCCTGGAAGGACCGAGATGAAGCGTGCGGCCGATTCCCCTTGCCCTTGTGCACTTTCAGCTCAACGGTCGCTACCACGGAGAAAAGAGGCAAACTGTAGAAATATCCCGCGATTTCACTCGGCATACGAATATCTTCCTCGTCGATGGAGTCGAAATAGGACCGTCCGATGGAACACTCGCGGCGACAACAGCAAATGAAACTCCCCGGCCGACGTTCCCGCTTCGTGAAGGAATCTTCCCCGAACCGTGGTTCCAATGAAAACGGAATATAAATCGCCAATGGATGGCAACATTTTTTGATACGCGAACACGACGAAACAGGAGAAACCCGTGCGCAGTGCACTGACGAGCACAATAACAGCAGATAAATGCGAATCTCAAGTTTCGTTGCGCTACGCCCCGCGACGGATCGCGGGTTCCGGAAGAACATTGAAAGTGGCGTTCCAGTTATTCGCTACTTTATTAATTTCTATGGAAATTATTATTTTCGGGTGGTGAAGATAAATGTCTGTATTGTTATTTTAATATTATTCATTCATGTCCCGAGTTATAAGTTTTAAAGTGCATTAAATGATGCATATCATCGTTTTCTTCTTTACAAAATTTATAAAATTAATTATGTAAAATATTATTAACGCATTGCTTGAATCTAATCAAATTCCTTAATCTGTTAACTGTGGAATTTAGTTTAAAAAAATCTCACGTTTTGCGCGCAATAAAGTAAAAAAATGAAGTGTGTACTTGACAAATGCAGGACGAATGCACCTAGGGTATGTTCGAATAAAAAACCAAAGCAAAACAAAGAAGAATTGCATGTTTATCTGACAAAATAAAGAATTGATTGTTGAAGGAATTACTATCATTTCACGCTTTAAGATGACGTGTATACACGTCAAACGCAGTTAACTGGCTTTTATTGTATTTAAGTTGGAGATGGAGAGTACGATTCTATATGAAAATACAAGCCAATGAAATTGAATACAGTATTTCAGTTTTAACTGTCACAGGAAAGTGCCCTGGATAAACAAAATTATTCTACGTTACGAAGTTCTTCAATTGTGTCACCGGTAATACTATTCCCTATGTATTCGTATTTCGTGTATATACCTAACAACGTATCGACAAGTGCACCATAAACAATTTCGGCGCGAAGGTATCGATAACCGATGGAGCAGCGCGTCGTCTCCAAAAAATATCGCATTCTACCAGGACGATTTTAATATCACTATTTTAATATCGTCGAGCATTGAATGGCCCCATTGTATTTCGCGTGCTACGCCGCGCGGTCGCAATCCCCGATGCGATTTCCTCTTGACGAAGTTATTTCCTTTTCGGTAAATCAGAATGGAACGCGGCGGGAACGTCCGCCGATATAATATTACATAATATAAAATCTCCCTTGCGCCGCGCGTTTCGCGATCCCGCATTCCGCGCGACGATGCGCGCGTTCAATCGACGTTTCATGCTCGTTGCCTCCGACCCGCTCGCGTTTCCTGTTCCACTGTTCGAAAGAAGGAGCTCAAATATTTTGAGAATTTTGAACAATCTCGTGTACCATCAAGCATGTCGATTGTGCAGTTAATACGCGGATTCGTGGAAAGTTGGCCAGGTTTTACGCGTGGGAAATACGAATGCGCCAGAACGAACAGCGAGCGAACGAGTTCAAGGAGCGTTCCAGGGCGGAACTGGATAATTGGTTTGTTCGTAGTTTAACTTCGAAAAGTAAATGTAATTTTATTTTAGTGGTAGTATCTTGGAAATTAGTGTTCATTGATTTTTTTATAGACTTTTGGTTTAGCTTCTGTGGTTTGGGTATTTGCTTTGATTCAGTAGAGAGCGGAGTGGATTCGTACGTGGATGGAAGTTTTGTTTAGATAATAGTAGATGTCCAAGTAGATGTAAAGTTGGTTACTAACATGATTCCAGCCGGCCTACGTCTGAAACGGGTAGAAAGACAAGGGGGGACAGGCACGCGCGACGTACGGCCCGATAGTAATGGCGAAATTAGTTTCGGCATATCTTTGTTACTGACCGAGTCGCGAGCTGAGGTGGAGCGTGTGGTTGAATCCCCTTGTCCCTCTTCACTTTTAAGCCACATGCCGACTGTGATCATGTGAGTAATCAACTGTATCTACTAAAAGATCAAATTAATTGAAAGACAATCCGTGTTTCTCGAATTTATGAAAGAATACTAATTTTCTTATTGTTTCTAGTGGCTCTGCAACTCAATTTATCCTATTTGAAATTTATTAATTTGGAGGAATGATTGAAGTATACAGACCATTATTTTTATTTGAGTTACGTAGGTTTGATAGTACATTTTTTAGAATTCGATTAAATACTTTTTGACTAAATTATGGATTCCCTTTTGTTCAATCTTTCCTTTGTATTGCAGGAATTTTTGTATTTGATTGGCAAATATTTGAAAAAACGCACGAATCGAAGGTAGCTCTGCGAATCCTATATTTGTCGTTCTCAACAGTGAATAGTTTTGTAATTAAATATCGGCATCGGTCGGGAATAAGAGCCGGTGACTGAAAGCAAATTTACATTGATTGGGAACCTGGGGTACGTTGAAAGCACAGAATGCAGAAATTTGTAAAAAATTTCATTGTATTAACTCTTTTTCGTTCTTCGATGACGATGAAAATGGAATTTGGGGGTGGGACAAACAAACAAAATTGGTTCAATCTTATGCGGCGACATTACTATTGTTACCAGTACTATTCTACACTACTGCCAATATTAACTTTAATAGATAATTCTTTACTCTTTGCTTCGCCACAGATTCGAACAAAATTGTTGAAATGAAATAACTTCTCTCTATACTTTACATAAAGAAAATCAATATAATACCATAGATATTTTTATTTAAACTAACAAGATACGACGTTACATTTATAAAGTTAATAATTCTTCCCAGTTCCATTACTTCGATGTTTCATTTAGAAGATTTGCTACATGCAATAGATTATTCCTAATTAAATCGTCACCGAGACACATAGCGATAAGGAAACTGTTAAATCACATTACTTCCATAAAATGCTTTCACCAAACACGTAAATTATCTATAATACATATTTCATTACATTCTATTAAACGTACAAGCCTCACATTCTATATCCTCCGCTAAATAGCGTATATAATGAAATATTGTTGAGTATTAAGCGGACTCAAGCAAACGTGTCCGAATTCTCGCAAGTTACGTTGTAATATTGAGCACAAGTTGGACTTAATCCCTTTGTTATCTATCATGCGGTTCTTCTGTGTTCCTGTTATCCAGACGCTTCCTCCGTTTCCGTTCTATCGTCGAATTAACCCGTTAATCTTCTTGGAAACCGTTTCGGTAACATCGAAACCCGCTCGGATACAAGCGACAGGGAATAAACACCGAAACAGTTGTGGGATACGTAACGGAGACACGTAACGATCGTGATTGAGATCCCCCTCCCTCATGCCTCCACCCCTTTCACCCCCTATCACAGCTAAAAACGGTTTCCGTTGAACTTATCGAGCAGGAAACTTTTTCAATCGACCTCTCTTGCTTGGCTCCTTCTTCTCGTTTCCTACCGCGAGTTTAACGATACGATCCGCGTCGAATGCCCGGAAACAGCGACGCCGAGCTTCCATGTCGTCCCGTGGCCCCCGGGGAGCGCAAAACGGGCGCTGCGCCGCGGAGCTGCGAGTAATTTGCGGTACTCAAAAATTGCGTAGCTGTTTTAACCTCTTTAAACCCGTCGCACATTATCATGTGCACTGTTTACTATGTGCTTCAGTATGATGAAATACTGGTTCATGCAAAAAATTTTGACGTTTTCTGCACCTATTTAACGAAAACGTTCTTTTCTTCGAAACAAGTAACATCTGTCTTTGAAACTATGATAACGTGTATAAAGGACACTTCTTTCTTCGTTTTTGCTTTGTTTTGGTGTAGTCAACGAACAGTTTAAAACTCTTCTTTTTACTTCTTATAAGAAAATGTCGAAACTTTGTATCAACTCAGTATTAAAACTATGATAGACAACCATGTGTATACCTTTGCTTCGAACCTATTTCTGTCAGAAAAGTAGTATACTACCATTATTTATTTATTATATAAGGTTAAACGTACCGACGCTTTCTGCAAAGAGAGTCATTATTAGTATATACCTACATTTATTTATATACTATTTGTTCTGTATAAAAGTATTTTACCACATTTGCATGGATAGATGGTGCATACGCTTTTAGACTAGACTGCCAATGAATAGTTAATCGATATTATCGTATCATTATATTATTATTATTTTTTATTATTACTATTATCTACTATATTATAATATATTTACTTTATATTTGACGTGGAATACGTAACATCAAATTTGGTAGTGAATATCGAATTTTATAATTTTGCTGTGTCCAATACCCAGGGTAAATTGAGGAATAAAATGTAATGATTAATTGTTTAATTTTCGTTTTTTATGAGGGCAGAAAGTGATCCTGAATTTTTGCCTTACAATATGTAATACTTGACCTTCGCCATCGAATTATGTTTAAAAATATTGTTGAGGTGAACGGGGTCAAACATTAATAGATATACGTTTAGTGGTAATTCTAGTTTTTGATTTATTGCTTTGATATATACAGTAGACGTTAGGTATTCATTTTGATTGATATTAGGGCATTAAAGAAATTGATTCTTGAAAGCCCTCGCTGAGTAAATGAATCGCTTCTTGATACGATGGAAGTTTAAGGTAACCAAGATTTATAATTAAATTGTAGTTCAGATATTCGTTTCCTTTTGAGTAATAGAGTAATAAGATCAAATAAATTTTCAATAAGGGAAATAAATTTTCAACGTGTTATTACAATCTGTAATAAGCTTTTATCGTTTGAAAAAAATACAGAAGAAAGAAATTCAGCTGGACAACCTGTCGGGCAAGTCATGTTTAATTCGATAAATAGATGGTAACAGCGGATAACGTTCGATTATTAATTAAAGTCGACCATTCGGGTTAAATGTTCGTGTAAGCATGGTTCTTTAATGTAATACTCGTATGTGTACGTCAAACATGTATTCATGTAAATTGTTGATCGCTAATATCCTGAATTGTTTATGGCGCGTTAACAGCAAACTGTACGGTTTGGAGATCATGTGAATATATTATCAAAGGATCTATGTACTGATAATCGAGGTATCGATGATCCGGAAATTCTGATAATCGGTGACCGGATAATTGGAACTGCATTGTAAATATATAATATCGTAAAACGAAGTGCACAATCCTGCTGCTCATGTAAACGGTATTTTATACTGTAGGAACAAAATCTAGTAAGTTTTTCAGTATTAATTAACAATTGTATTCACCGAGAAGCCACTCTTGGGTATCTGAATTCCATCGAAATTCTTATTAGAGAAATATCAAAATAAACTTTCCCAATTGAATTTCATTTATGACTGTAAAAAGAAATGGCAAAACCTTTCTTTTAGCTAATTTTTATAATATATCTAATGGGTTCTCTTCGATATATTTTTTGTACTTCACTCTGTGGAAGCTCCGGTGTGTCGCGGGAAACCAAAATTAGGCATTACGATTGCATATCATTGTCGGTAATTCACAGATAATACTTGATTCGATAACATATAATGTGTTATAATCTTCAGTTGTCACTAATTTATCTACAATCCAACTTAATCCGATTACAGTGACGCTCAATTAATAATTGCAGGTAGAATCGACTTGCACTCGAATAAAAGTTGTATTTCAATCATTAGTCACGTATTCCTACAATCAAATTTCATTTTCCCTGGTACCGAGCAAAACATAAGAAAGCTGATCGACATGTAACGCGTTAATGGAACAAAAATTTGCCGGAATCACGGCTAATACCAATCACGAGCGATCCAAATCTAAACGTGGGGGCTCATCGACTGGTTCGACAGTCAGAGTAGCGTTAGAAGTTACAACGGTGTATCAGTGTCGGAGCTGGATTGGCATCCGCCAGCAGAAGCAACCGGAAAGCTCTACTGATCGTTGCGCTTCGACAAAATCCGATCAATCGTTCGCTCCTGCCACCCATTTTCCAGGCACTCGGTTCTCTTGTAATTAGCTCACGGCTTCGGCGGGCCAGAAAGAGAAAGAGAGTGGGGGGGGGGGGGGGGGGGTACGTTTATTGGATTCCTCTCGCCGCGATCGCTCGTCTTCGCGATGGATTCCTCTCCGAGATGGTGGTCCGATGATATCAAAGAAAAGGTACCAGGTCCGGATCTTCTTATTTCGATTGATGCCGTTTCGATCCACTTCCCCGTTTCATTCCCCTTCTGTTTACCGTTTGAAATTTTCATTGGCTTCCGATTAATGGAATGCGCTAGCAGGCCGAGCCTCTAGCCGCGGGACTCCTCGAACTATCCGCAGCCTCCTTTTCATCGCGGTTTCAACGGGACGGTAGTATGAAACGAATAATGGTACCGATAAGCATTCTTTTGTGGGCGAACAGGAGTAACGGAGGTCTGGCGGAATTTATGGGAACTGCGGACATGTTTAATTCGCTTCGTGTGATGAAATCCTTCGGTTTTTATCACGACCAACTTTTATGGGTACTTCGACTCTTGGTAACGTGTCTTAGGGTATTCTGATGCGATTAAGTTGATTGCTCGGTTATAATTGCTCTTTTTTAATACTTTGTGTTGTAAGGAGTACAGGGTTCTTCGCTTTGGAATTCTTTGAAGTGTTGTTTGATTTAACTGTAGTTTGATATATTATCTCCTTAATTTGTTTGACCATATTTGAATAGCTTTAAAATTTAGTTACGTATGATACAATAATGATATTACGAGTTAAAATAAGGAAAATAGGTAAAATACGTAGCGACTGGAATAAAAATGAAATTTAATTTATTTGAAATTAAATGCAGTTCTTATTATCATCCATACATTATTATTAATTTAAATATACAACGTTTCACGTACATAATCGCGTAAAAAGGGAGGTTTCCACGTTCCACATTGCACAGCGCAAACGTTGAGAAGAGTCTTTATCACGCCAGAAACATCAACAGTGTGGTCGGAAAAACGAGATGTTAAAATGTGGGGAAAGATAATTGTAACTCGAGACGAGTGGTCGTAAGCCTCTCTTGCAACACTGCATCAGCGCGAGGCAAAACTGCACGAAACACACCCGTCAAAGACGTCTCCGGCTCGCCGGCGTAATGCCCGGGCTCTTTTTGGCTGCAATTAGCCGGGGCTCGCAGCAACAATGGAGTGCGTTTATTGGATTCCTTGGGGCGCAATCGTTCCCGGAAAGATTTCCGACTCGTTTCTACGGGACCGTTTCTCGCGGAAGCAGCGCTTGTCGGAGTGAAAAGGAGAACGATGGTTCCGTGGTCCACTCTAGGGTCGAAGAGAACAAAGGTAGAAAGATCGAGAGAGGAACAGTATAAAAGGAACGCAAAGGAAACGAAAATAAAGGACAAAGGGAGGGGAAAGGAGAAAGAAGAAAAGGGAAAGGAGAATAAGAAAAAGAAGTAGAAATCTAACGTTCGAAGGGACAAGAGGAGGAAAGACGTAAAAAGAGAGCTCGTCCGACGATCAGGGTAGCAATGGGAAAAAAGGAAATGCGACATTTTTACCGCCCCGATATACGAAATGGGTTACGATCAATTGAACTCGGTGATATTGAGAGGTACCTGCCGCGGAGGAATGCGGTATATCGGTGATACAAGGCGGACGAGGGAAACCCGATGTTCATCGAACCTTAAAATACGTCCTTATCATATTGGCCTGCCGGGCATGCGGGGCTACCTCTGCGACGTCTACGCTGCCCGACCAACCTCCGAACCAATCCGGAACAACCCCCAGGCCCGGTTCGCCGCTCAACGTAGAAACTCCCGCGCGCGCGACGACTCTACGCACAGCGAAACGAGACAAAAGAATGCAATTCGAACGTCGTCGGTGCTGTTGCAGCCTTTTGCATTCACTCAACCGACTCGCTGCCCCTCGACCCCTCCTCCTTGCCCTGTTCCGTTTAACGTCGGTGTTCTGCGAAACGTACGATGCCAAGAACCGAGCAGAGCTGCTTCTGAAATATTTCCAGGACTGGGGGTGGCGCTGTTGCGCCGAACGAACACTCCCTGCAGACAAAAGGGCGCGGGGGTGGTGGGAAACGCCGCCAGAAGAAAGTGCCGGTGAAAGTTGTGGGGTGCGCGCAGGGACGGAGCCGGCGGAACTCTAACAAATTGTCATTTGCAGAGCGCAATACTCGTTCCGTCCGCACAATAATCCCGCGCGACGTCGCCGCTCCCGGCATGTCCCGTGAAATCCTTGTGTTGTTCGAAAAATGTGAGGAGACCACAACCAACGGCTCTCTCTCTCTCTCTCTCCTACTCTCGCGATTTCTCAGTTACTTATTTCCTTATTCTCTTATATTTTCAAAATCTCACAATGTTACTCTCACAGTCTTTGATTCTCTAATTGTCTCATATTATCAAAATCTTACAATGTCATTTTATCATTCTCTCATTCTCCCACATTTCCAAAATCTTACGATGCCATTTTCTTATTCTCTCATTCTTTCACATTCTCAGAATCGCACGATATTACTTTCTCATTTTTTCATTTTCAAAATTTGACAATCTCACTTTGCCACTCTTTCGCATTCTGATTTTTTCACTCTCTCGCTCTTAATCTGCCTCTCTCGTCTTTTCTTCGTTCTCCACCATATCCCCCTCTCCTTCTCGCTGCCACCCTCTACCTTCCATTGCTACACGATTCGCGAATCGAAACCGGCCTATTTCGAAGCTGTTTAACACCTGTTTCGGTGGATGGAATGTACTTTGATTCTCGAGGTGTGTCCGGAGAGGGTTGCGCGCAATGCGAGAAGCGTGCTGATTCGTGAATTTTGTAGGTGTGTTGGATGGTAATGATGAATGAGGCGGTGAACATGAATGGGGCCGGTCGTGGAAGGTTCTTTTGTAGTTTTGATTTGAATTGGATTCTTGGATCGGGGATGACGCGTGCGACATTGCTGGAAGTTTTGATTAATTCGGGATTTAGTTGGAAAAAGGTTGAGAATCTTTTTATAGGTGCCGTTCGCTATTGTAATCGTTCATATTGATTGTTGTATTGTTTTCATAGAGACGCATTCATACAATTGAATTTCGGAAATTTAGAAGAATAATCATTGTGTCACATTTTAGTCTTCCAGGTTCCACTAAATAAACTTGATATCACAGAATATTTCGACTTTCTATTCATTTTCCTCATTTAATATAAAAAATATATGCCTTATGCATAATCGAAAATTTGTATGGTTTGCCTACAGAAATCAATGAAAAGTCTCATTGTAATACTCATGTCACTACATTCCTTACAATAGGATTATCCAACAGACGCATCAAAGTCTACAGAATCCGCATCGAAGTACATTGAATTCAAACGTATTGTAATCCTCCCTTCTTCCGCGTTACAAACGAACGGTATTTCGCTGAGATGAGAAACGTACTTCGGTAGGTGGGAATGGGCGTTCGTTATGGTCCCGTATCAGAGTGCGGAGAGTATAATTTCAGCTGAAAACGCAAGTTTCGCGGCTAAATTCGATGTCACTGCATTCGTGAGATATACTTAAAGTAAGCGGGCCATGAGTGTACGTGTGCGCGGCTGTTCTCTGCGTAAATACGTTGATACCCGATGGAGAATATGGGGGTGTGTGGGGGAGCCATGATAGCGTGGTATCTTACGAATACGAGTAGGTTGCGCGGACCGAGTCAGCCAGCCAGCTACTACTTGTTTCAAACCGCGATTGTCGTTTCAACGTTCGACCCCGGGTGGCAGCGTCGGTTACGATGTAATAATCTGAAGGGGCTTTCACGCTACGTTACCTTTTCTCCTGCCCCTTTTGCTCTTTCCACCGTGCCGACGGGTGATACGGGTAAATTAACGCCAACAAGAATTTTCCACGAATTAAACGTAACAATCGATGATGGAGAATCTCGACGACTCCCGAATCCACCGAGACGCGGCCGGATAAGCTCGAGGATTCGTGCGGGATCGCGACTTCTTCGGGAAGACCCGATAAGCCTACGTTTCTTTGTTTAAGAGTCACGATAGCTTTCGCGCGGACTTTCGGGAATCGCGGTGGCTTTTCTGCGGGGAGTTTTGCGAATCGTTGGGAAGAGGAGAGACGACGATCGGTGAAGTACCGTAGGTTTTTGTGTCGGTCGACACAATTGTTCGGTTTTACGTTTTCTGATTTTTCCTGGGCGCTCGTTGAGCTTCTATATTTTTATATTTCGCAATTTTTGAGATTGAGTACTTTTTAAATTTCTATATTTTTTTTTACTTTTTCGTTCTTATGATTGGGCAGTTCTTAAATATTTACAATTTAAAGTCTTCTGCTTTCTACGATTAGGTACTTTTTAAACTTTTACTATTTAAAATTTACTAATCTATAAGATTATTTTCTTTCTATAGATCAATAATTACAAATTTTTGTTTTTAAATACTCCAATTTCTAATATTACGTATAACTTAAACTTCTACAATTCTAAATTTTTATTTCTAAACGTTACAGTTTTTAACGCTACTTTACAAACTTCTTACAGTTTTAAACTTCACCTGTAACTATTTAATATACGGTTCTACAGAATCCTCGCATCATAAATTTTTCAGTTCAGAACACAGTGTTCTATTAATAAGGTTTTAATGTTCATCAGAATTCGTACCAAGATTGTCATCCGAGCTCTGAATCGTTCCGAGAATGTCGAATAAGAATCACCTCACAAATTCCATTAATTCCATATCTCTTAATGTCAGGCTCGCGGGCAAGATTTCAAATTGAACTTAATGAACACGAATATTTTTCAATCTCAGTGTTTAAAGGAAAATATTATTTTACGCGTATGAATGTTCAAACGTCACGATACGCTCTTACATTGTTTTCCTCCGTGAGGGATGGATGAAAAGTACAGCGATCTTTCCGCGCGCGCAATTATTAAAGAAATCATAAAGCGGAGGGGTTGTGAGCGTTCACCGAAATTGCATCTCACCCGGCAACAAAGTGAACCGGGGTGAAAGACGATCGCGATGCCGACATCGATTCAACGTAAAAAAATTTATATTTAATTATAAAACGAGCGAGAATCGCTGACTGCCGCTCACTAATTGCCCGCCGAGAGCAGCGAGTTAATTAGTTCGGCACAGCAATCCTTATTGTCGTTTAAATAACTTATTAATTAATTCTAATAGATTCTGGCTCGCGTGTAGATGATATTCCATCGAGCGTGTCTCTTCGGTTTGCACGGGACATTGAATTCGGGAATAGCTTTTCCGCTTGTTATTTTGATTACGGTTGAAGGAAAGGGTGGATGAGTTTGTTTCTCTGTTATTGGGCCGTAACACGAATTCGTTCGGCTCTATTAAACATTCTTTTTTATGAGCTTTTTATAGCAGTGCAATCAATCTTGGATTTCTCAGTTGATTAAAAATGGCTTTTTATGTATCACAGTTGTGTGTATTTTCGATAAGTCGTACTTAAATCCTCGAAATTAGAATTTGTAATTGCAATAGAAAGGGATAAACTTAGACAATTGATTAAATAACATAAACTGGTAATGAAATTGCATTTCATTTTTTCTGACTAGAGTTCATATTTGCGACCGAATTTATTTACGTCACGATATTTGTTTGAAACGGAATGGGAATTTTGGTGTTTAATGTGAAATCGCGATTAATGGTATCCGGTAAATTGGAACAGAGTTGCGTTCATGTTCCTCCCATGTTCTTGGAACTGCTATGGAGGCTCGAGTTCGTTTTGTGACGCGATGGAACTGCGCGAAGATTTGTCATGTGAAATTCTATGGGCGTTCTACGAACCTTTGTACGAATCCCTCACGTGAATTTCTATTCAGCATATGAGCGCAATCGTAATAATTACGGGACGAATGTTTGAAACGTGATGGTTGAAAAATGATGATTGTTACTTTATGTTTAACTAGGGGGTACTGAAACGATTATAATATTATGGATTTTGAAACAATTGTGGCTCGAAGTTGGGTAAATTGTCGGATAAATTTGAAGGAAAGGTTTATTATTGTTTTTCGAACATGAATTTTATAATAAATGAATTTTTAATATTTTGAAGTCTAATTGTTAACCAGATAAAGTTTGTTAGATATTAGAAGTTCAAGATATAGTTTGTGACTAATATCTTTAAAGTATAAGTTTCAACTATATTCATTTACGTACCTTCAAGATGTTGTCTAATCGTAATGGTATGAATTAACAACAACAATAACAATCGCTAATAACAATAACACAAAATTGTTAGATTCATCCAATAATTTCATCTAATTACTCTTAGCTCCAAGTAGAAATAACAAGCAACGATCAGACACTGTACATCTTAATTAAGTAAACCAAACGTTCAGATACAATTATCTTGGAAAATTACTACGAAATTACTGCGAAATTCGTTGCTTCGATAAATGATTCCGTTCAACAAGGAAAAGAATAGGATCTGTAACAATATTTGCCATAACATCGATCAAATTCTTAATTTTTCTTGTTTGGATGTTTCTAAGGAACCAGCCATCGAAGTAGAATTCTTTCGTGATCGACGAAAAGCTTAATTGTCCTCAATTTTTAATTGAATTGTTGTCGGAGAAGCTTCACCCGCCTTTCTTCATCAAAGACGGAAGTTAATTGAAGAGAATCTGGTAGATCGAAGTTGCCCGTCGAGTTTTTTCCTTGGTGATCCGGAAACTTCGCAAAGACGAGTTCGAAGTAAATTATAATCGACGTATTGTGTCGGGGAACGCGGTGGATATCGAACGGGAATTTTCCTTTTTCCATCCTCTCTTCTCGACTTTAAGCCAGTTGATTGCGACGTATCAATGAATGACGGTGAGGGGCGAACCGGATTTTTTAGGCTTTTGTTCACGCGATAATTCTCATTCCCGCGAACGTTAGCGGGAAATTGAATCTCTCGATAAGGCAAACCATCCAATTCATTAAATGAAGTCTATTTGTTTCCTTCCCTCTCTCTTCTTCGTTCTCTCGTTTTTTCCACGTTGATTTTCGTCTGTGTTTCGGCGTTTGCGAAATAACGAGGGAACGTATTATTTAGCGATATCTCTTGCAATTAAAATATTCGAGACTAATGCAAAAAAGGCGACAAAAAGAAATTAACCGTCTAAATGGCCAGTTTTGCAGTTAAATTGACTTTTTGAAATTTCTGTATAGAAACTTCAAGAATGTATCTATTAAGATTTTAATTGGTTTACAATTCATTTTGGGCATTGCTGAATCAGTTTCATTTGTCATTTCTCAGAGAAACGTCTGTTATATTTTTAATAATTGCGAAGTGAAGAATTCAGGAATGGGTCATTTTGACTTGTCTGGTGTGTTCGGATGGGCTCGTTGCTATATAAATCTATATTCTGCGGAGAAAAATTTGTATTTCCGTCAAACAGAAGGAAATCCTTTGCTCGCCCGGTTGAGCCGGAGAACTATCAGTGATCTGTTAAATATACAGGGGACGATGTAACGTGATTATAAATTTATTTTATTCATTGGCTCCGATTTTATTGGGACAAGGGTACGTGATACACGAACGCGAACGTTTGTCTTTGTTCTACCTGATTTTATTCTCGTCGTTATATTTTTTGCGCCGAGAACACTGGAATATTTATTTATTACAAGCTTTTGAATTGTTCTTTCATCCCTCTGAACACATGTAATTTGTAAACGTATCTTAGACATAAATTATTTCAACTTAATAATCATGTTTTTGTAACAATAATATACTCCTCTAGACAATTGACAAGATGTCCTTTTCGACGATACTCAGAAAAAAGACCAAAATAGTTACATCTGCGTAAAGCTCCGTTGCCGAGCATCTGAAATGATCTTTTGCGTACATCGAAATGCTTAATTGCGAGCAGGGACCAGACTCTCGAACCCTGGTTACCTAATAGTGTGCCGAAGAATAGGAAAAGTGAGGCAACATGTTGCATGAAAAGCACAGATTATTTTGTAGCGTGCGGGCGTCTCCGACTTACGAATGTGTGTATTGGGAAGAAATAAATTGTTGTTGTTTTCTTTACCAGTTAAATAATTCCGAGTTTTTTTGAGATTTCTTTTTTTTTGTTTCCCTTCCGATTTTCTCTGGTTCTCTGTTCGCGGTTTCGACATCTTCCCTAGTTCTTTTTTTAATTCAACAGATGTACTCGCCATACCCAACTAACTACATAATTAAGAAATTAAACATAGAGCCAATGTAGTATGAAAATCCTTGGTCATCGATACGCGATAGTTACCCTCAGCGTTTAATTAACAAATTGTTGACCGGCAATTTTACTCAGAAGCTATCCCATGTCACCGGTTATTATTCTGTAATTAAACATGAAGGTGAAACAATCTAACTAAACTTCAATATACTTTATTTATACATAATGAATTGAAATGAAACTTGCAACATATCTTTTATATAACTTTGAACATTCTATTTTTGCAATATTCCATATTGTACTGCGTTTCAAATATTGAAATAACTACTGCGAACACGAGTTAACCTTTTGCCCTATGATTTCTTTCTTAACTCTGATCAATACGACTACTTTGTCATCAATAATTTATTGGAAAAGGAAATAAGTTGTAGGCATATTCTATAATACATCTATGTTTGTTCTTAAGTATAATAATTGATCACAAAAGAATAATATTCACTTTGAATTTGAATAAATCAAGTAATCATGTTAAAAATCTTCACAACGAGCCAGACACGTCGTTGTAAGGCAAGGAGTTAACTCGTGACTGGTCAACAATGTGTTAAATTGCAGTCAAGGCTGAACCTGTAATTTGGCGGCGCAGCGTTAACAATTTCTTCGCGAGGGACGCAAGGACTCGTTTTTCTCGCGCTCCACCGGTGTTGATAAACAGGCTAGGGCTGTTTAACCGATTACGGGCTGAAACGGATCCGCGGGCGAAGAAGCTCGGTCGGAAAATTGCCTGGCGGCGATTAAGTGTTAATCTAGCCACGGCGAAGCCCTTCAGATGCAGCGGATAGTGCGGTTATGCGCGAGCTGCAGCGCCGTGCCGCGGAAAACAGGACGAAAAACTTGGCCGCGACAAAAGTTAGAGGACCCGTCGTCGCCGGTGGAAGCGAGTGAATGCTAACGACCGCCATAATTAAACCTCTGCCCGGGCTCGACGAACTTTTGCCGCTGACTTTTCAATTTCTTGAAAGATCCGTCGTTCATTGGATGCCGAGCCTGAAAGGATACGATCGCAGTTCCGGTCTTCGAAATTTCTTGACTTTTTTTTGTTTGGTCCACTGTTTTATGACACTTACTCGCGTAATCCGCGATTATCGATGTGAACCGTGGACCGGTTAAGAATAGTTCGGTTTTTGATTCGCAGTTTGATCTTGACGAACATTCGTTAGATTAGTTTTTATTGTTTCATTTATTGTATTTGTTACTTAAGTGAATTATTTTACTATGGATGGAGAGTTGTGGGTTTTATTTTTAATCCCTTGTTCTGTGATTTCTTTCACAGCTGTGCTTGATGAAGCTAGTTTGTTGTTGTCTGTTTATTTAGGGGAAGAAAAAAATTTAATACATATTCTGTTTCTATATTTATATTGAAGGTTAAGAACTGGTAATGGAACAGTAATGATCAATTCATTGTATATTCGAACGAAGTAAATAACGTTTATATTTGTCGAATTTAGTTTAAGATTTGCATCATGAGTCTAATATATATATATATATGTATATCATCATCACGCAATAATTCGTTAACCCTTTAATATAATATATTTGATATATATAGTTGAAATGTTTTCATTTGGTAACTTATAAACTGTTGGTTTCTACTTGGGTAAATTATGTTATGTTATAATGTCGTTTACTCCTGAAATTGAAACTCATCTGCTGTAAATGAAATGTTTACATTCATTTGATTGAAGTCGTATATAAATACGGAATACGTAAACATATCACTAATTTGGTATTTTCGTATTTGTAATTCAATATTTTTGAGAATGTTGCAGAAAAATGATAAATAAAATTCACGCTACGAAATCGCCTGCTATTGTTAACCCCTTGGCCTATGATTTCTTTTACAACTCTGATCGATACGGCCACTTTGTCTTTAATAATTTATTTGAAAAATAGAAAAATTCTAAGCATATGTTACGCCTATATTACCTTTTAAGTATAATAGTTGATTACAGAGGAATAATATTTACTTTGCATTCGAATGAACTAAGCAATATATATATTTGTTGAATCATATTGAAAATCTTCACCACGAGTCTCACTCGTTGTTGTAGGTCAAGGGGTTAAATACACGTAACAACGAAAATAAAATGTATGATGAATAAATTTAAAAAGCCAATTTCCGAAGAAAATCTCGTTTGCTGTTCGATAAATTAATAAATTAAAAAAAAAGAGTTGGACTTTTGTGTTTGCTTTTTTACGCGTTCGATTTCGATACTGGTCTTATCGAATAATATTTCGAATGGAGCATGTGATATATCTGATGTTTTTTTCATTGGACTGATAGGTGAAAAATAATAAAAAAAAGAATAATCAAATAAACCAAAGGATTACTCGGTGCTGCGACATTGTTTGGACGTGAAATACGAGCGTCATAAATGCCAGCGGAATTAGCGCGCGAATAAATTCTCTCTCTTTCAATTCACAGAAGAATGATTAGTTCATTCAAGTGGGAGCGGATTTCGGTGTATCTATTATCGGGCGCCGTAAATCCATTCCCGGTATGAAATTTAATCCCGCGCTAATTCGATTTCAGTTTTGCTAAAAATGTACTTCTGTCACGATATTCGAGAAGACACGTTTGATAAATAATAGAAATTTAGTGATACGAACGAACTAATAACGCAACGACTAATTAAAATGTGCAATTCCCGTTCCAATTGTTGTTTATTATCCTTTATACATTGATTCACGTTAGAAGTATTTTCCATCGAATACTTCGAAGCTTAATAAAGAACAGTTGACCAGTAAGAACCATAAAAGTTGGATGTACTCATGTATAATTAAATTTTACATGAGGTACAATTTAATTTTCAATTACTAATTAATTAAGAGTGTTGCATTAGTTGTAACAATTACTATGTATTTATAGAATTAATTAGCGAGAAATAAATTTTAACAAACTATAGTAAAGTAATACTCATATATTCATATTAAGTAACACTTTAATAAAACAAGTCATAGGTGTATTCAATCCATTTATACCCGTAAGCGAAATATTCCACGCATGACGATCGTCTCCGATTTCCGAGCGCGGAGTACTCCGCGAGCCGCGACTTTCTTTTATCACCGACCGCGGAATATTCCGTATATGACAATGTAAACTGCCGATACACGGCTGCGCGCGGTAATACGGGCTAACCGTCAGTTGAACGCCGCTGATGTCTGAACAAAGAAACTTAAGTAGAGTCATAATGCAAATGGGTTAAATCGTCACTCTTTTCATCTCTTTATGAAACAGTTTAAAGTCATATCACCGACAAGACGAACCAGACGTAAAGTTTACAATAACCTTTCGCAATGCGTGCCCTCTTAATTTAAACATCGCCGGCGCGCCCTTTGCAGCGTGCTCAGACCATATCGGTCGCGTGATTGGTTTATCGCCGAAACGGAAATTAATTCCGATTCATAGTTAATATCGCGGCAAATGTGTTCTCACGTAATTTGATGTACGCGTCGCTGCGCGTTAACGCGACGTGAATTTAACCGGTTGCTCCTATGTAAAAGTCGAAACTAATTTCGTGGCAGTTACCGTAAACGTTCCTTCCCCTTTATTACAGTTTCCTGTTTCCCTGCTGGAACTTCTAGATATTCACAGATACACCAGGTGACACGTTTAACACCCGCGTCTCTTCATGGAACCGTTTGCGGAAACTTTTCCAGTAATTCCCGGAAAATTTTCGCATTTTGTTGTTTAGCAAACTTCACGGATTCCTAATTATTTCATTCGGCAGATATTCTGTTTGTGAATTCGATTTATCTTAATGAATAATAACGTATTTACTAATTCAATTAACAACCAATCGAATTTCAATCATTTAAAAATGACAGTGAAACAAAAGAGGAGAGATATTATTTAATCCAAATGTAATTTTATTACGAATCTAATTTATTATCAAAATTTATTATTAAAACCCGTTGTTTAAAAAGTTGTAATTTCCAAAAAACAAAGTACGACGAAAGTAATTCCCGCGTACAAACCAAATACTTCCACACGAGAATCTACTAAACTAAATTCCGTTCCCAATAAAAATTCATTATCCGAGCAAATATCGCAAAGCACTCCTACAAAATGTCCCAGGCGCCCGCATAATGGTCATCGATAATCGTGCCACTCTGCTGAAAACCGAACTCGAGGAACATAGAGCGAGGACCTTGTGCGTTGCTCTTGTTGACACGTGGTTATTTAAATTGCAACGTTTTAGTGCTTCCGGTCGGGCAATTCCGAGCACAGCGCGGCCGAACAGAATTTTACGAACTCGCGTAAGTTTTTATCACCGCGGTTACGCAGCGTGTCACGCTTCGGAAAATTCGGTGCTGCACACACGCTGGAATCTCCGATGCCATCGCGCTGGCGCGCGCGCGCACCTAACCTAGTCCAAATAGAATTTTCCGTCGCGGAGGAGTGCGGATGGGCTCGTTCGCGATAGAGGATGCGCCTTGCTATCCGCGCGCTAATTAAAATCCTGGGCGCAAGTTTCGGCTCGGGACTCGCTGCGCGCACCGTATAATTTAAATTTAACCAACTGCCACTCTTAGTTTCCCCGGGTTTCGTTCCCCGTTCTCTGGCACCCCTTTCCACCCCCCGGGTATATCTAGCCGGCATAAAGTAGCGGGCGTTTCTAAAAGGCAATAAACACTATTTACTTGCCTAGCTGTTTGCACGTCCGCATATTCAGCTCGCTGCATTTTCCTCCTGTAAAGTGCCCCCATTTTCCACCCCCGACTATCTTTCCAACCTCCACCTCATCTTCGAGTCCACGCGAAACTCCAACGTTTCTGACTGATCTTGGGACGGGCCCTTTAATCTTGGAGAACTACACCGGTAGACACGCTGATACCTTTTCGCTGTTTATGAGCCTGTTCATCACCCGTTTATAACGGGGGAATCTTAAAGTAATGTGAAATTTGTTCGGCGCGCTCGTTTGCATAAAAGAAAAAAACAATTTTCACATTGTTGGAACGGCCTAATATTGTTACAACGATGTTTTCGGTTTGTGTTCTTGCATTAGTCCGTTGTCTTGGCATTTGCTTTGTGCGATGGCTTCTGGGAATTATTCGTTACTAATAAATTCGCAACGAGAATTGGAGGTGCATGTTTATGTAAAATGTTTATTATACTGAGTTTTTATGGTTAACTGATTGTATAAATGTAATCTTTAAATTTTTAAAAGATTAAATTTTCAATATTGAATTGTTGAAAATTACAATTTTAAATATTGAAATCTTTCAAATTTAAACTTTGAATATCGCAGTTTTTAAGTTAAAATTTTGAATATTGCATTTTTAAACAATTTAAAACATAGAACTTGTTTTTTTGGTCCATAATTGAATAGAATTTCCTCCTCCAGCAGTAAGGTTACTTTCATTATCACTAATGGAAAGAATTCAATTATAATATCTCACGATGATCGACCTTTGTGCAAAGTTCGAAAAAAAAGACGGTAATTATTACCTTGTTATAATCCTTAGCAAGAAACTATGCGAAAATTCATAGTGGTGAGGCAACAATGCTTAGAAGAGTAGCTGCGGAAAGTTTTCGTGTGGCCCTTATTGTTCCGTCAGACCCTGGTCATTCGCGCCGCTGCTCCCTGTAAAGGCATTACTCCCTTTAAAGAAGGCTCTAAGGAAGTTTTAAGATACTTTGAATGAAGTAGAGTACGTGAGTACCTCGTAACGCCGCTTTAGGGTTAATAGACCGGACCGTAGTTCGAAGCCGTCCATAACGCGAAATATGAATGCGAAACTTCATCCCTCATCCCTCGCTCCCCTGGGGAAGAACATAAATTTCCCTATTCAAGATTCTACTAAACGCGTGAGTTTGCGGTCTAAACTACACCTCACGTGGGTAGAAGAAAATACAATATATTGGCTGGAGTTTCGGTCACGTTTGCGAGCTCACATCCACGTATCGTCAAAATGAATTTTCTTCGAAACGAATACTCCCGCTAGTTTGATTTATGTTTTCGAACCGAATCACTTTCCGCTACATTCTACCATGAATATTGTGTTCTGGAAGCATGTTCGACAGTGGCGATCAGCGTTAAACATGCCGCGCTCCTCAATTCATCCACGGGTTCAAAATATTGGAATAGTACAAATATTTACGTACATTGTCAACGATATTCTTCTTTATATTCTATATTTAAGAGTATGCGTTAAAAAACTGCCACTTGATCGAATAGAAAAGGTCTAAACAAATATAACAAAATGAATAAAGCTAGAAAAGATTGAAAAATATTTGTCAGAAGACCAGTAGTATACAAAGATGCTTTGCATAACCACCAGTATCCATTTCATCCATCTTCCCCATATAAATTCTAACACAAAAGCAACAAGAAAACTATTTTAATTGCTAGAAATAAAATCTAAGTACGTAAAGGTTAAAGCATTACAGCTCCAAGAACCGTAGTTTCAAAAAACCTCGTAGAAGGTTGAACAATTGCATCTGCACGCAGTTGCGAGTGTGGGAAGCGTGAGATTCCTCGTGTTTCGCGAGACTTATGTATCCAAGAGTAGTTAGTAGTAAGGTTTCCAAGCCTTAAAGAAGTAGAAATAAAAGTAATAGAAGAAGAAGAAGAAGAAGAAGAAGAAGAAGAAGAAGAAGAAAAAGAAGAAGAAAGTAACGGTAAAGGTGTGCGGGTGGAAAGGAAGCGAAGAAACACGATAGAACGTCGGAGGCTGGTTTAACACACCGGCCGGGTTTCAGTTGCCGGCAAGCCACTCGAAAGATAAAGTTTACTCGAGGCCTCCCACTGGAAATCTTTAGGTGGAAACTTCTGCAGAAGTTACACGCACGCATACTATCGTCGCGATACATAATAGGGGGTGGTCGGGGGCGGCAGGGGTTTCTTGGCACCGCGACGGATCGCATAGTCGGTTACAATGGCGCGTAGTAAACTAGCGTGGAAGTGTGTTTAACTCGCGGACGAAACTTGTTTGAAAATGTCGAATTCCAATTCCCGGGGCTGCGGAACCCACGGCTGATTCCATCGCGCTTGTGAAAAATAACCGATCCGCCGGAATTCGTTTGATTGAATTAGATTTAAATTCAGATTTATGGCGACACGCCGTAAAATTTCTCCCGTGATCGGAGATCATGGACCGATCACGGATGATGAATGGGATTTTATGTTCGCTACTTTGATCGCTGGCTGCACGGGTCCGGCGGCGATCATGTACGGAAACAAGGTGCTTAATCGCGGATTTTAATGGGATTTACGTTCCCGACGGGGAGTGTTGTGAAATTTTGATCATGTAAGGTTTGACTGGCTGTAAGGTTATTTAAAATCTTTTTTTAGTGATTGCTTAACTTGTTTCATAATTTATTTAAATATATATAAATATATGACTGAATAAATTAATGAGTGTAAATATATGCGATGAAGTTGATTCTTTTTAATTGGGGTGTTGTGAATGTGAGGGTTGATTTCTGGGAATGTGGTGGGAAGATTTCTGCGAAATCAACATCAAAATATTGGTTTGTGAATATCCTCTTATCCGTTCAATATTCAAATTCGATATTTTTTTTTTTTAAATGAAACTACGTGTTAAATTTTTAGCCTGCACGTTTAAGGCATTATAGCTCAAACGAACAATAAAATTTCAAGCGAACGTTTTGTTATTTCGAGGAGGTATTTGCAAAAAAATAATTCATCATTCAACCTGGTTTCACTTTTAATTGATACGTAACATGATTACGAATCGCCTGAAAGGTTTGATAACTCGACTCAATTGCGGCTATGACATTTCGTGGCAATAATATCGATGACCAATAAATGATCGTTCACGTTCCATTTTCGAGATTTTTATCGTTGCCGCGGCCAAGGATTGTTTTTTAACTGCGGCCTGCGGGGAGAACTGTTCCGTAGATAGATTGTCAGTTATGTCGTGCGCTGACATAATTGTTTCCGGTGTTGTTGGGAATCGTATCAAGTTAGAAGCCATTGGAAGCGTCAGGCGTATCCGGCGAAATGGGAAGAAACGCGGGACGAGCGAAAAGAATAGATCCAAGAAGAACGGAATCAGCTGGACAAATCTAATTTCGACGTGGCTCATCGATTCTTTGTGTCACGAAGCCACTGAAATGCGCACACGTACGCTATAACACTCTGAAAAGGAAATATCTTGCACAAAATGACAAACTATATCTATACTTTTAAAAGGAACGACGAAAATTTAGAATTAAAAAGAAAAATATAAATTGTAATTAATATAGGTATTCCATTCTGGATATTCATGGAAAAATATATTTTTATCAATTAATATATATACGAGGCTGTAAATCACAGTAAAATTTATATTTCTTATTAAGCATTTTATCATGAGATTGTTATGGAATATGTTGATTATCTTTAATCATTTCTTTTCCTCCTATTTCTTCTTTTTTAATTATCGGAACTACAAGATCGTTATCAGTACTGTGACAGATGACCATAATTCACGATAGTATATTTTACGACAATTAAAATTCTTTCTTCTTATATCGTGAATTGAGAAATTGAAGATTAATAGTGAAATAAAAATGTTATTCTTTATTTAATCTAACCCAGACCAATATGTATATATATATATATATATATATATATATATATATATATATATAAGAATATTTGTATATATTATAAATATATAAAATTGATATTTTATTGTAATTTATAAAATAATTGTATTACATTTATATTCGTAGTTATTATATTTTAAAATAATTTTTTTCCTCAGGCAATTCTTTAATTGTTGCAAAGGTTTTATAAATGATTTACTCGGAAAAAAGATAATTTGCGTTTCACTGTACAAACAGTTTTTAAAAGTCTCGAATTAGCACTTTTTCTTTGATGTTTATATGACACCGAAAGTTTCGAAACTACTTGTCACCATTTGCTTTTTATTCGACGAATGCGGGAGAGTTTAAGCAGCGTAACTTTCAACCGGGAAAACCGGGAACATGTTCCTGTTAATGTCAAAACTAGTTCTTCCCCGGGAAACATCTAATTTTCTGTTTTCGCTGAAGTTTAAAAAAGTTCAGAATTCCGATGGAAGCAGTATCCCTTATGCTCTCCTCTGGCTAACTGCGACTAATTAGACAACAATGAACGTTTCGTTAATAAACATTTACTTCTGAAGCGAACATCGCCGGGGATAACTTGAAAATATAAATACAAATCCATATCGATACTTTGAAAACAAATAAGTATTGGAAGAACATTTCTTTCGCCATTATTTCAATTCTAATTGATTATATTTGACACTGGTTATATTATCGCCATACTATGAATTCTATAAAAAAAAATATTTAGAAAAAACTGAAGCAAAGCTAAGTGATTATGTTTTGTTGGAACAGACATAGAGTGGTATTATAAAAACCTCGGCAAAGCATAATTGAAGAGAAACAACAGTGTAATTCGATTAATTAGTGCAACCATTCATTTTACATAACTGGAGAAACAAATATGCAAATAGCGGTTTATTTAGTTTTAGTAACACTTGACTACAACACATTCAGTTTCACACTTTAATTATGTTCACCATCCATCTCTATTCTAAACTTTTTAATGGTTCATTAACAAATGTGGTATACATACATTACAAAAGTTGATATCATATAATTAAAAATCCATTTCTCCAAATTATGACGAAACTGCAAATGACCATGTAAAATCTTTAATGGAATATAAATCTAATTAACGTTTAATGAATATTATAAAATCTTAAACCTAGAACTATATTAAATTGTATTGCATTTTTACTGTCCTATGAAAACGTTTATGAACTCTAAATATATGAGTAAAGATTTAATCACGTTCTAATAACAAACTTTCACTATAATCTTAAACGTTTCTATAAATTTAATTATAATAAAAAAATTGCATTATACCATATTGAATTTTTACCATCCCATGCACAGTTTCATGAACACTGAATATATAAAAATTTAATCATGATCTGGTAATAAGCTTCCACTATATAATCTTAAGTCTCTTTTCAAAGTTAAAAAATATAATAAAAAAATTCTACTAAACCATATTAAATTTTTACCATTCCATAAAGAGTTTCATGAACACTAAATATGTAAAAATTTGATCATGATCTAGTATTTATCAAGTTTCTACTATAATCTTAAATCTTTTTTCAAACTTAAAAATTATAATAGAAAGATTGCATTAAACAATATTAAATTTTTACTGTCTCACGAAGCTTTTTATGAACGCTAAATATATGAAGATTTAATCGTGATCTAGTAACAAACTTTCACTAGTTTTAATTGAAGCATCTGCCCTGACACCATGGGATCGACGCTTCAGACATGCCCGCGGGGCGAATAGTTTTGATCGACGTGGCGGGTCCGTCCTGCAACGTGATCGACGTAATCGGCCGGCTAATTGAAAAAAGTAGTCGACGATCATCCTCCGCGTCTATTTTTCTCCGTGTCCGTTGACTTTTTTCTGCGACGGATACGATGATCGTTGACGCGGTATCAAGATCGATGAGCCCGCGATAAAGCTGCTCAACTGGTTCCGTTTGGCAACCGCTCCACCTTTTTTCTCCCGTTGATGCCGGAGTCTCGTACGATTCCTGAATCAGTCACGCTTTGTTTCGCGTTTCACTCGCGCGCTCACTATAACAATATTAAAATGCGGTTTAGGATTGTTGATGTTCGATATCCGCGGAAAATATGAAATTTCCAACTACATATCCTTCGATAAATGTTTCGGAAAGGACAATCTTTTGGAATATTCCGAAGCAGTTTGAATATTGGTTACAAAGCAGTAACGATTCGTCGTTTTTTTAGTGGCTATAAAATCCATGGATGCAATTAAATACGTGTAAATACTACTGATGCCTCTATCGCTTTATTAAAAATGTTGAACATAATTGTCAACCTGTTAACTGTGGAATTCAGTTTTAAAAAATCTCTCGCTTTGTGCGCATTAAAATGAAAAAATGGAGTGTGTACTCGTCAGGCGCAGAATGAATATACCTAGAATATATTTTAATAAAAAACCAAAGCAAAATAAAGAATTATACATTTATCCGAAAAAAATAAAGAATTCATCGTTGAAAGAGTCAGTATAATTTCAAGCTTTAAGATGACGTGTATACTTGTCAAACGCAGTTAATTGGTCAATATCTTTGACGATCGAAATCGTAATTGAGGTGTAAAGATAGAAAATACTTTATGTAAGATTAGAAAATATTCAAGCGCGTAAGAGTAAGAAATAATGATTAAAAAGTACTTGTTGAGACTATGAAAATATTTAGTAGTAGAAAACTTCAATAAACCGTTTAAAAGAAAGAAATACTACTGAGATGTCTAACAATAAAATCATTATTAAAATACCTAAAGCCAAAGGAAACCGGATTGCTACCTAATTGCGCGTACACTGGAATATGTTACGCACCATAACGCGATCAATAATCGTAACACGAATGGATATTCACCGTGATAATGCGTTGGCCTTGTTACTAATGCGAAACCTTCAGCCAGAAGACATTCCGATTTGATATCAGTGTCTAGTGACCTGGCCTAGTTGCGTGGGATCGTATTCATCACCGTAGTGCAACAAGGCCTCGTCTCCTCGAGGCTAAGCTGCAGCCCGATCCGCGACATATCGAATCCGCCGCAGAGCACCCGTGAACCCATGTCACCCGGAAGAAAGCGGTTTTGCCGTTCAACGGCCTGCATTTTCCTTGGCGCCGTGTTTCCCAGTTACATTATACGTACCGGGTGTGTAAAAAATAAGCGTCCTGATTACTGTAGCGTAATTTTTCAGTTCTATATCGGTGGACATTTGTTAACCCTCTGTAGGCCCATGTAACTTTAAAGTCACATATCAGTATATTGGAATCTTGTTGATTTATTTCATTTTGCACTCAAAGTGGTGAATAAAATTAAGTAATCAGTTAACTTAAACTTTTATACGCTCAGGCGTGAAAGTTTAACGTCATTGTAACTTGAAAGTTACAAAATATATTCGTTTGATGAAATTATTGAAACTATTGAATACACTGTTAATTCGTATTCATATGTGGATATTTATTAATTTTGTACTGCATAGACTTTGTTATGATCATGAACAAACATTCGGCCCATAAAGGGTTAAAAGGATTTGGGGCGACATTCACTTTGATCTTGAAAAAAAAGCAGCAACTTGTTATTGTTGTATCACATTTTACAGTCGTAGAATGAATGATAATAAATATGAAAATAAATATAAGAATAAAACGAAAACTAAGACTAAGACTAAAATTGAAGCTACGACTAAGACTATATCTAAAAGCAAAAGTAAAAACGAAAATATAAAAGAAATAATCATAAAAATAGATTCAAAGGATTTCTAGTTCGGGAATGGTTCTGAATTCCGTCATTTGCAAATTATTGTTCGAGTTCGAATGTGAGAGCAAATGCACACGGTACTTAGTGTGAAAACTGGGTATTAGAGATAAAAATGTTACTTGTCTTTTATTTTTTCATGAGAATCACCTCATCTCGGCCTGATATATTATTCAGGTGCACCCTATATGTCGCGCACGTCCCAAGATCGAGCCGACGTTGTCGAATAAATATTGACTCGAAAGTTTCTGTAAGGGGGGTTCTAATTGCGAGTTTAATCCAGGAGATCGCTATTAGTCGCACGCTAACTTCTCGCGATACGGTGCCGGTGGCTTCCTATGTGAGGATTTTCTTTATGACTTGTAAATTGTATAGGGCGTTCTGCGAATTTGGTTTTTTCTTTGGAAGAGGAATTAGGATGAAACGTGTGCTGGACACGTTTCTCTTAGTCGTTCGCGCGGTATCTTGGTATAAGTTTTAAACTGATGGAGAAGTTAAATTGTATAGCTTGAGGGTAGAATATAGACATGCTTATCGATTATTTTACAAATGAAATAGTTATAATTTTCAACATTTTTGGTAATGTGTTTGTAGAAATAGTTTCCTAGATTTTTTAATCGTTTATCAACGGATTACTTCATAATTAATTATTATAGGTAATACTAGATATTAGTTCTTTCAATGATTCTTACTTTTCATTAAGTATTTACAAGTTATGTTAATAATATAGTTATGTTAATTTAACAATCATTTTATTCCAAATTGTGTATATTCTTTCGTACTTTAGAGAATATCGTTTTATTTTTTATTTTACTTTAAACGAATTTCTAATATCCATATCATTCTAATGCCAATTTATTATTTTTTTGGAAGATGATTGTCAAGAATGAACTGCAAGAATTCAAATAATATCTATATGCCAGAGGGTTTATTGAACAAATTTAAAAATATAAAATTTCATTTGGTGTATAAAGAAACATGTAATCGAATATAACAAATGATTTGACATAATCACATCATCTCCCAAAAGCATACCACTTCTGTGCCTTAATAGAAATACTTCGGAGCTGTGTCGTGTTTTCGCGCAACGTTGCGATATTTCGAAAACATTCATCAGTTAACACGTTCCATGGCTATCGACGTTCCGCGACTCGCACGTCCCCGATACATTTTTGTGTATTTGAATGCGACATACCCGTGGTTTTGCGGGGAACAAAACATTTCACGTATTTTATACTTATAACACAGTAGAAACATACATATATTAATGTAGCGTAATTAACTTTTATTTCAACAAACTTTTTATCATTAAAATTTTATGAATTTATGGAACTTGAAGCTAAGTTGAACGTATTAAAGTTAAATATTAAATGAAAATTGTATAAAATTTGTATTCCAATATTAAATAATTGCAATCTTTAATGGATTAAACAAATTTCTAATTTAGAATAAATTCAACCGTTTAACTAGCATTTCATGGTCCATAGTGTTCGTAATTAATAACGTTCTATTTAAAGAATTTAATAAATACGAATCGTAGAAAGAAATAATTTGGTAGAAATTTCGTAATTAAAAATTCTTTCTTTGATGGAAAATTGCTTTTTTCCGTTCGCTCACAAAAATTAATCCGAACTGTGCAATCAAACATGTTCGTATGGAGCTTCGTTTCCACGGAAATTGTATTTACATATTCGCTGTGTTCGTAAACTATACAATCGGTCCCGATTTAACTTTTGTGCTGAATATGAAACGGGTAAATAATATAAAATAATAAATTACAATTATTAATTTACATTGTGTCGAAGTAATTTCCTTCCTTCATAAAGTCTACCTCAAAAAAACTAATTGCTCAACGACAATATGAATTATTATTCGTAATATATGAAATATTTTCAGTACAATTAATCAATTTCAACGCAGAAATTTCTATGATACTATGATGTTTGACATGTATTAATTAAAAAAAGAGTATATATATTTTTTTATTATTACCAATAACAACAAAAACAATAATAATAATAAATATAATTATTAATTTTACTATTAATACATAATAATGTATAACAGAATATTATTACTTACTGACATAAAATATGCACTAGATAACAAAACAAATCTCTCCTGAACCCACTGAACATAAAAGCTACATAAGCCTCATTTGTTTAAGTTACAAATATATCAAGTGATTTTAACATTAGCCTTACGGAATGCGTCAATTTGAGGCATATCGAATTTTATAAACTTTATTTGACAAATGATTAAGTCACTTTTGATTGACTCAATTAAATAAGTATACATCTTAATTGTCTATCTTTCACTCTCCGATTTTAAAGCTCTGAATGAACAAACATCAATTTTCCTACGAACAATAGAACAAGCTCCACAATAAACGTCCGTAAACCTACTGTTCAGTTTTCGACTGTTTCCAGTCGGAATGCCGAGTGGTCACGGTCCCAGTGACATTTTCCGAGGGCAATGTTATCGTTGTTACAATTCTCCGCAATGCGTGTCCCAGCGCGATTCGAGGCCGCAGGACGAAAAGGATTTTCGCTGTGTCCCTGCGAGCGAAAGAAGCCTGACAGCCTAATATGCCACTGTCACCATGCCCGTCACGCTCATAATTTGACTGTTTACTGTTACCTTACCGCGCCACCTTCATACATGCGTTTGCATAATAATGCGACGCCGCGGAGATTCTCGGGTGTATAACAGGGTCGACGGACACGGGTCGAAAATGGCCATGGCGACGGGACTCGCGAATAAATCCCCCGCGCTGCTTCCGCGTATCAAACCTCTACGTCCCGTCGGTAATTTATGGAATTTCCCAGACATTCGTTGAACTTTCGCTGTGCATTAAGGAGAAAAGGCTATCATGCGCTTCGGAATAACTGTCGATAGATGTCTTTAACCTTTTAGCTACTATTCGCCACTATAGTGGTTTTCGTATATATCAGTATTATATTATTCGTGCATACCATTCGTGTATTTCCTTTTGAACGGTACACCACTACAGCGGCACAGTTCTTTTTGTCATCGATAGCTGTGCACATTATAGTCTAATCTAACGTAATTGCACAGTGGAAAGTTCTATTAGTCTCAAATCAGAGTACTACATTTATGATATGCAGACCACGTCAAACCTTGCTGTACGGAGGTATAGTTCACGACTAGTCTCACCGTAGCTACTAGGTTAACGATGACGATGATGACGAACGAGACATTTTTTCTTTGAGATCAGAATCGATGGATCGATAAATGATGAATTGTAATTGGACTAATGACGGAATATGTATGTGTAGTGCTGAGTTTGGTGTTTTTATTTTACTTGATTCTCCGCTGCTAGGAATTGTTATTTATTTTGGAAGAAAAGGTTCGCAAAGTACTGAAGCGTGAAGATAATTAAAAGAACGAGGTGAAGAAAGAATAATAAATTCGATTGAATTTCTACGCGACCTATAGCAGTTTAATTATTATTGTAGTGTTGTCTTTTTCACCACCCCTAAATACTTTCAAAAGACAATCCCAACTCAATAATAACATTTCCACTGTTTACCGGCGGTCTTCGAATTAATTCAATGATCAAATAATCTCGCACATTTCATTCGTACTTTTCATCTCGTCAAAGCTTGCTTCTAACCATTACTCCCCTGAAGAAGTCGTGCAATTACATAAATTCCCAAGGGCACTTGAACAACTCCACCCATCTGAGCTGCCAGATTCTTCGCGAAACTTAACCAGCGTTGACGGACACCGTCGCCGTTTACGACGTCTGCTTAAGTGGAATAACGAAAGAATTACGGAGCGTGATGTGTAGCCCGACGTAATTGCCCTGAACGGGGCAACAGTGACGCGCGATTCCCAGGTGCATTTAATAATTTGCCGGCGAATTAAGAGCCCTGATAGAGTTGTGTATCGCTTCGACGCGAATTCTTTGTCGCCCGCGAATAGTGCGCTGTCTTATATCTTAGTAGTCCTTAACTCATCGTCAATCACGCATTTTTTGTAAGCGGATAGTAAGTTCTTCGAATTAAGACTCATACAGCATAGGAAATTGTTTAACCAATAAATGTTTTAATAGCAATGATTTTTTATTTTTAAGTAGTAAGTAGTATAATAAGCTTGAACGTCCCGGGTTTTATCATAAATAGTAAGTTGTAAAGAGTTTCGTAAATATGTAAAAATTATATATTATATTTGAATATTCATTCATTACTGTGATGCGTATTGAAAATGGGAATTAGGAAATTAGAAAATTAGGAAATTAGAATATTTAAATATTTGAGTATTTGAATATTTGAATATTTGAATATTTGAATATTTACATTTGTACATTTAAAATTTTGAATATTTGAAAATCCAAAAACTTAAAATTGGAAAATTCGAAAATTATAAACTATTTATCAATAAGATAAATATCATTTTGCGTGAAAATCAGTTTCACCGTGTATTTATCAAACTTAGTGTATACACAAGAAACTAAATGCGATACGAACCTCTGTTATAACTGATTTCCCCTAGAGAACGTTCGCGTGCGCAATTTGTCTGTCTGGCGCACGGATTCGTAGCGACACGCCCGAAACAATTCGTTACACTTGAAATCAATTAGCGCGAAGTGCTGGTAAGTGGAAGGGTTTCACTGCCGGGTGAGGCATGTTGAGAAATGACGAGACACCGGGGCCGTTCTTCCCGGTTTTAGGGCAGTTTTGTCAACTACGAAGAGAGACAACCGTGTCCCAGCGTTTTAGCAATGTTGGAAAACGACCGCGGTAACGGAAGAAGCCATGGAAAGGATTGCGGCGGCTCGGTGTCTTGTGTTTTATGTTATACACGACAACGAACCACGAGCGAAACGCGTAAACTGCGTTTGCAACCGCTTATTGTGTTTGTCACGTACAGGAGAGTGGCCTGCGATTTGGTCGACGAGATTGTTTACTGGAAAGTTGAACTCGGGACGTTCCATGGATCTGAATCCCTTCAGCTTGTAGAGTCTACAGGATTGTGGATCCGGGTCGAGGGACTTTGGAATTTGTGGCGGATATCGGTGATCTTCGATGATGTTCAGTTACACGGCGTTCGAGTTCTCGCTGATGAGTTATTGGGGCAGTTTACACTGAATAGTTGTTTGCTTTTGATTTATGTTTGATAGACGTGGTTAGGTTCATAAGTTTTATTAATGATTCATTTAATTATCCAATACTATTTTGCTGTTCTATGTAAGTGTTACATTTTAATATAAAAAGATGTATTTTATTATTTTAGATTTGCTTAGATTTAAATCATCTAAACTTCAGTTTCCTTTTTAACCAGTTAATTGCATTCGACGAATATACACATCATCTTAAAACGCAAAACGGCACTAATTTCATCCGCGATGAATTATTTATTTTTTCAAATAAACGTGTAATTCTCTTCCGTTTCACTGTAGTTTTTCGTTAGAATATATGACGGGTGAATTTGCTCTGCAATTGTGGAGTATACACATTATTATTTGATTTGACTAAGCGCACAATGAAAGGTTTTTCAGACTAAATTCCACAGTAAACTGGTTAATTTATATTAACTTAAACCTACGTCCTAAATACAAAAGAGACTTAGTGAATAAGATCCATGTAATACAACGTTTGGATGTTAGAAAGACAATTAGCTTCGAATGACTGAGATATTAACGTCCACTTGCGAAATTCTAATGAAAAAGTACCGTTTCGTTTCTGTAAATCCCGAAAGTAACGAAACGTATACCTACCGAAAAATAAATATTTTTCCAGCAACGAATAAACTAATATACAAATAAACACTGCTTTTATTGAGTGTTTACTCACGATCATCCGCTACAATTCCATTCGTTTTTTCTTATCTTTCATCCTCAATCCGAAGGAAACGTTACACAACACTGTCCGGAGGACATCAAGGGTTAAAACCCATCCGGCAGATGTTCTCGGGACGTTCCTACTAAACCGACCACATTCTGACGATATCTATATACGCGACGTGTCATTTGGCTCGGGCACTCGTCATTTAGGGGGATCGTCGTCGGTTTTATGGAGCCGCGGCACGACGTCTCTCCGACGCCGTTTACGTAACGCTCCCGTCTTCGTCAAGCCCATTTCGTTACCTGCGCTTAATCTATTTCCGCTGGTGGTACGCGTTACCCTCGTCCCCGTAAAAACCGCTAGTCAAGCACGTAAGTAAACATGGTCATATACACTCTAATATAACAAGACGTTTTATCATTCATTAATGGTTACTTTGTTGTCGATCATAGAGAAATTATGTTCGTTTCAACATAATAATATTAGAAATATAATAATAAAAGTAATAATTTTGTTTTGTATTGATCGCGTATATAGGGAAAATTCAATTGAAGTGAAATTTAAAATAATGGAAATAGAGAGGGTTTGAATAATTTCGAAGCCAACAATGCATAACATGAAAATACGGCCGTGATACGAAAGGGATTTTATAATAAGGGATGATAATTTTACCACAAGTTCAATATTATCCATGCACCGTCATAGATTTTTAAATTATTTTTTAACAAATAATGATCAAAACTTTACTTATTTATTTATGATTTGTGATCATTCATGATATTAGAATAAAATTTTCATTTATAATTATTTACCTATACCTGATCCCGTAATTCTTCTAATAATTAATAATAAAGTTGATGGAATTAGTAATCAAAATCATAAATTATTTATTCGTGAAAATGTTATATCTGGTGTTCCTATTATTATTGGAATTGCGTCATGGAACTGGCTTTATCACGAAATAATCGACAATCGAAATTTTCTAAAGCAGTACATAGTTATGTTGCAGATCTTTACATAGAATCGACATTTTCAAGAAGAAAGATGAACATAGAATATGTCTAGAATTTTCCCCTTTTCACAATCAACTATTAATGACAAAGTAGTTGTATCAATCATAGTTAAGGATCTTGCAATTTAACTGACCGTGAAGAATGGCATTTGTGGTATCTAATCACTATAGATACAAGATATTTTAGGTGCTAAGCCCAGGTAGCTTCACCGTTTTGGAAAAACTGAACAGTGAAATATTCGAGAGGACCATAAATGGTCCATCCAGCACAAAAGGTTAAGAGTCCCTGTTTGAATGAGCGGTATCTTAATTGCCGTTTAAATTGCATTGTTTTTCGAGCGGGATCGGCTGGACGTGATATCTCGCCGCAGCCCCCTCCGTTCCACCTAAAATAAAAGTTCTTTCGAAGCATATGAACCTCTTTGGCCTGGGGGTAACGTTCGGCTGTAGCTGTTAACGCGGATCTAGAACCATTCCCTGAGTTCCATGAGCACACGGCGAAACTGTTTTAAGCGGGACTGTCGCGGGTTATCTCGTAATTGTTCGGCGATCGCGGCGACGTCGTTACGCGGAACACTTTTCCGGTTACTTCCGCGAAGTTGTCTTTGATCAAATGTGCATCCCGCGATACTTCCGAATGGAACAGACTGTTTGTTTTGGTCCTGCCTCTCTTAGGGGTGGGATACACCTCGATTTACGCGGTGAAGTAGTACACTATGTACGCGATAGCTTTATGCGAGATCTTAACACTGAAATTATTGAGAAATTAGACTGACTTATTTTTAGTTTCTTAGGAAAATTAGAATGGTCTTGTATCTTGTATCCTGTATCTGTACAGATCCACAAATTTAATTGACAATCTTTCGCAAGAAAGTCTTCATAATTTAAGTATTTGCAAATTAAAAATTCAGACGAACGAAAAACGAACCCACGTCGAACGGATTTTTGCATAAATCGAGGATCAGATGTATGCTTTATTGCAACGGGTGGCTCTTTCTGTTGGAGTTTCAAGTGTGAGCGTTACTTATTTTACTAATAACATTATTCAATTAGAATTTGCAGATTTAATGCGATTTCAGTATGATGTAGAGCTTGAAGGTATTTTCGAAGGCACATTTGATGTAAATATTTTGTAGAAATGTTTTTGTATCGACGATTCATAAGAAATTCAATATCTGTTACTACTCAGATTCAATATCTGAGCTGGAAAATTGATTTTATTTAGTGCCATTAACTTTCTAGTTCTTGCTTTTTGTTCGTTACAGAAGTAGTTTCATCGATGTTCTCTCTATGTAACTGCATAGAAATGTCAACTGAGTTAAGGGACTGTGATAAACTGTAATTACATTAATTCCTTATTCTGGTATTTCTTCCACGACTGCGTTAATGGACGCCACATCATTATTACTAATATGCTGGAAGGGGAATCTATGTTCATTGTAAGTCTACATTTACTTTAAAAATGAATGTTAGTATCAGACAAATGTTATCTCATTCATCCTTAAAAGGAACGACTAATATTAACATCGTACTATTATAAAAAAACCATTTAATTGCAATTATCCATATAAACATAAAAAACATTGTCACTAAAAAAAAAAAAAAATCAAAGCGTTACCAGAAACTGTAATTTTCTTCTGAAACAAAATACATTTCATTTCTATAATACATCAAACGTCGTTTGATCTTATGAGTCAATCCAACAGCGTACAAAAGCAAGAAGAAATTTATCCGGAACATTTTTCCATGCCAAAAGGAATCTATTACAATTTAAATATCCTTTTTATACACGAAAGGATCGATCCAATAATATCTCATGACGTTACGAGATATACCAATCGATGAGGTAAGACGGTATTAATATTACAGGATATCTTTGCCATGACTACCTAGCTACACATGCATTCAATTGCAGCTGAACGCCGTTCAATTCGAGTGATACATAATTCCCTGGCGGTATCGGCCGCATCTCAATTATCAAATGAAGATGCTCGCTGGTCGTGTAATGCAACATTAACTATAAACACGGATACGTGCGCGTTTACCGATCCCCCGTGATCGACAACAGACGTCTAATTACTGTAATGCAGTAATGAGGCCGCATTGCTCCGATGATCGCGTTCCACAGTAATTCCATGCGCCGCTTAGGTATCGAAAACAATGCGGCCGATATCTAGCGCCGTTTTGAATTACAGTCCCCTATGCTGCGTTTCTAATCAGCACCCGTCGAGGATTACGCTTGTTGTCCCGTACGGGCGAGAGATTATGGCCGCCGATCCCGAGCCGTCGGTCGCCAAACGAAAGAACAACGCGCATTGCCGGGGACAATTTAAGGTAAAATGACTATCCCCGCCTGCCGTTTCGATTGCACGCGGCGATACAAATGTGGTCATGCGCCTGACAGGTAATTTAAGGGCGGTAACAGTCAGCAGAAGTTTTACTGAAAAATGTTGTAACCTGATCTGTCGACCGATGGGAATATTTTTGAGAATTGTTTTTACAGAATATGGAACTTAAAGGAAGTTTATTACTTTTTATTCATGATTTGGGTAAAAGTGTAGATTAATAATATATGATAATATGTATTACGTATAATTTTCAGTATTTTAAATTTCACTTCAACTAAATTTTCTTTGTACTCTCAATTCCAAAATCTATTTCGTTGTTTATACATTAGATTTATTATGTATAATATAATATTATATTATATATATATTATTATATTACATATAATAATAAAACTAGTATATAAAGTAGATTTCACGATTTTATAACTCCAGTGAAATCAGACTGAAATATTTTCATTTAGATTTGCATTAATTGAGAGTATAGAGAAAATTCAGTTGAAATTGAAAATAATGAAAGTAGAGAAGATTCGAGTAATTTTGAAGCCACCAATGCATAATATTAGAAGATACATACAAACGAGATACGAAAGGGATTTGGGTTCGGAATTCACGGACACGTTGTATACTATAGAAAAGGGGTCTGCGAAAATCCGCTGAGTCGCAGGGAGAGATCCAGGACAATATTGAAGGGACGAATGTCATTTCCTTAACTATACCCCCGACAGATATCGTAGATCCCAATAAAATCGTGACGGCTGTCTTTAAAGCGGATGTATACCGACGGTTTAAGTCGCTATTGTTGGACGTTCCGGTAGCAAAGTTGTCTTTCTCGTGCCGCACACCGAGAACAATTCTTACATTCTGTCAACTGAAGAGTTACATTTACCCCCGTGTTTCAAAGGGTTATAATTAAGCTGAAAGTAATCTTAACTTTCTGCACGTTTATTCAGAACTTTTGTACCGCGCGTTTTGTTTTCAGGTTAAATTTAATCACGCCGCTTATTCGCTGAATCTCGACCTCGATGTATTTTTCTCATTAATACATTTCAGCTCACTTATTTACAGTTCGTTTGATATTTATTTTTTTTTCTGTTTTATGTTTATTGTTCTGTATGGTTACTTCTTTCTGATTTCGTGATTCTTGAAGTTCATTTTTTTCTTCGTTGTCGCGGATGTCGTTATTATTATAATTATTTAAGAAACGTAAGGAGGTTTACTTGCTTTAAAAGAAACACCAGTTGTTCAAGTTTAATGTACGGAAATACGTACAATTTGTATATGAAAGTATAACAGCTAAGATTGATTAAAGAATTTATTTTCTTTGTAAATAACAATATATTACTGTTGAAAATTATAATTATAAATAGGTACATGTAACTTCGAGTAGTAATATTTAAAAATAGAGATTAAGAATAGTGTCTATATACGAATTATATTTTTTTATGTTAATACCTTAAATGTACTTACACACTCTACAAATTTCGTTAAGCAATTACAAGGTAACGCTTTAAAGTTTCAACAATCGTGAATTCTGATTTTATATTTTACGGTTTGCAATGTGCGTCCGAAATGACTCGAGCGTTGCGCGAAAATTAACATTCACGTCCTGCAAACGTGCACGGGTTGAAAAGCTGGGATAAAATAGAATTTTCCTGTATTTTACATTTTAAGGCAATGCCGTTGCGTCTGGACGCTGTAATTGGTCTCGTCAGAGAAACAATTGTTTTCCACGGTAATTCGACGAGAAACGAAGTCACAATGTTTCGGAAACGACTACGAGTGCATCGAGTACACGTGGTGAGCACTGAAACAATCGAGTTGGCAGGATGTCAACAAGCAAATCGACCGCGAAATATTTTTGAAGTGTATCGGCGGTGCCGCCGGAACGTTGTGAGTGGCACGACGAAAAAAGCGTGCCATACATTTGTAACGATACAATAGAACTCAAGTTACCAAATTCTTAACCCACCTTTCCTGTTTTGCTTCACTATTTCCTTTTTAAGCAAACTTTATATCAACCACATTTGTATACTAAATTGCGATTAAGAGAAATATATTTTAATATTTCTAATGAGAAACTATAATAATTTGATAAAAATATAATTCTTAAATTCTTAAATTATATTTTTATATATTTATATTTTTAAAATGACAAAAACTTGAAAACAATTTTCTAAAATTTACATTCTAAGATATTATTCTAAAATTATATTTTCGAATTATATTTAAGAAAAATAATAATTTAATGAGGATATATTGTGATACTGTAAACTTTTAATAAAACGTAGCTTGTCTATTTTGATGAATTTTTTAGCATTAAAATAATATTCTGATAAGCAAAGTTTTTAATACCGACAATACAAGATTTCTGTGTCGAGATTGAACCCGGTGTTTAAAAATAGAATAAATTTTTACGCAATCGAATCCGAGGAAATTGAATTAAAAGTATCGAAATGGAAACTGAACCTTTTTTTGCTAGAAATAATGGAAATCGTAGAATCCTCAATTTATCTTATCCATCGATCCGTTGGACCATCGTTTTATCATTTCAATTAAGTTGAGCGCGATAACTGACCCGACCGTGAATTGGAAAAATATTTCATCCTCTGAATGAAACGTTCATAAAACAAAATGCTTTGTTTTCGGTTCGTAAACAATTTCAGAAAGGAGGAATAGTCTTAGAAATGAATGAGTAAATTGTTTAAGGAAGTGAATAATTCGATTTTGATTGCATATTCTAAAAGTTGGGAAAGAAGTATTATAAAACATTAAAATGAGAGGCATAATTCTTCTCATGTGTAAAAGTTTCGTGAAAAGTACTATCCAACGCCTAACGTAAACGACGTCATCTTTCTTCGCTAGGATACAGCTGGTAAGATGAAAATGGAATAATTGCCACTAAACGACTGTTTTACTGCTCGTTAAGTGAACACTTAGCGCTTTAGTCACGATAAAAATTTAATAACTTTTTCTCAATTATGTTCGTCTTATTGAGAATACATATTCAGTCTAATCTTGAAACATTTATTTATCGGTTACAAGCGAAAGATTAACAAATTAATGTTTTAATAATTACTATGCAATTAATTAATAATTTCAATTTTAAGTTTAATGAAAAATTTAATAAAAAATTATTAGTCCGCTTTGAAACGTTGTTGCAACATAAAGATCTACCTTAAGTAGAAAAATTCAATACTGATCAGACATCCCAATAAATACTTCTGTGCCTTTTGTAATTTTGGTGTGATATTAGAAAATATTTCAAAATGGAATATGGTTTAGTTGTAAGATTAATTGCCTCGTGAACCGTCATGTATGCTTTTTAAGAAAGGATATGGAACCTTTTGCCCAATAATTTTATCAAGTGAACCTCAGTTCTCGCGCGTCCACTCCCGTTTATTCGGCTGCAGGAAAATTGATTTTGGACGATGTTTAATAATTACATAAATTGGCCGGCTGCTACTGTATTACGTGTACAGTTATAGCGATAACGTAACATGGCGTTACGACGTGAGCAAACTCGTCGTTGCGGCGCGACTCGACACCGCACCCGAAAATTAGTCCGACTTGGTTCAATTCGTTAATGGATCCGATTTAATTAATCGATTCATAGTTTCGATTATCGCGATCGTTGGAAATTATTATTTTTCTAATAGAAACGTTAACAACCTCCAAGAAATTTCTCATATTCCTGAATTTATGGAAACAGTTTTTATAAGTTTGTTGTGAAAATTAGTTTTGTCATGTTTGTGAGATTTCTTTTGGAACATATATCAACGGTACTGTCACGATTACGATAATAATAATTGGCAAGTATTATTTTACCAGAGTATTCTTTATATCGAATGGTGAAACTTTCTGAAATTTGATTGAAATTTTTAACAACATTGAAATTCAATGCAATTCCTGTTTCGTAATATCCCATATAACATACAAGTATTTACAACAAGTCGAGGTAAATTTCGCTCTTTATTATACAACACAGTCTCATCTGTATTTATACCAATCATGTTCACGTTTACCGTCACTCAAATTGGGTTAAAACATCTTTTAGTTAGGTATTTTCTCTTAATCTTTCGCTTTGTAACATCGTGGCAATGATTTCAAATTTGAATTAATTAACACGAATATTATCCTATTTAAATGCAATAAGCAATTTCAATACATAGGTACGAATATTTTTTAATGTATATTTAATGCCTGTTTCTATTGAAAAATCATTGACAATGATCTCTCGCAAATCTAATTTCAAATCATATTACCAGGCGAAAATCAGTTCTATGTTTATCTGCAAAATCACTTGATCAACGCGTTCAAATTCTTTCAATTAATTTATTTCAGTATTTTAGTTACCGAGAGTTTCATTTTAACGTTATTCAGTAATAGCATTTCGTAATGGCAAGTTCTCATGATTCAGATCATTTGCAACTTCGGTTCGCGGGGCTGAAAAAAAAATAGAAATTCGCTACGTTTTCAATTTGCGCCCGAAGCACTCAGTAACGTGCGCCGCGATTAGACATCCATTACAGGCTCGACGTGGCCAATCGGGGCCGTTGTTACACCGGTGTATCGCCGTTTACAACGACCTCGATATCGCCACTACAACGTCAACTGATTCTCCTCGATATCGCTTCGAATCCACTGCCAGCGCAATATCGAATCAGTTTGCAAGGTGTTCCGCGTTTTTATTTCCACTCCAAATTGGAAACCGTTTATGCATATTCATTGCTCTCGTTACTAATACGGGCGAATGATCGTTAAACAAACATTTAATACTTCCGTTAAGGGATTTCATAGCTTAACATGCGAAATCAACGTTTTATCAATTGCTTCGTGTTTCTGTTTTTTCTTGATTCAATATTGGAATCGCTTCCACTATCGTGCGTCTCCAGAATTCATATATTTTTCAGTGCAATAAAGACCTTCAGCGTTAACAATTTACTAAATAGTTTCACAGTTTTTAATGAATTTTAAGAAACAAGAACCTGAAAATGTATTTCAAACATAATATTAATTTCTATTAATTTTCCCTTTGATTAATGGATTTCTACACACTAATGTATCAAAAATTACTTAAGAAATATGTGTTACTGTACTTGAAAATCTCTTTACTGTGATATCTCCATCAAATTTCAGTTTTTAACTTCACCAGGTACAAAACGGGAGAAAATGTGTTCCAGAATGTTAATGAATTTTTCAGTGTACATTATACTCCAATATTTCAATTATTTCTGTCAATTATCCACGTGAACAATTGACAAAACATTCGAACAACGTCTGACAAAGGGGTCGCCCCCAATTATTAGGAAGTTTGTACACGACGGTAACAGGAGGCAGTCCCCAGTAATTCAGCATCGACGCTTCTAATCTGGGATTTTCGAAAATTAGACGTGAAACGTGATTTCGGTCATAGGATCCACTGTCGTTCGGAGTTGACGTGAAGTTCGCCGTAAGTCAGCGGAACCGGGCACTCCCGTTACAGCATCCCCAAGCGTAACCGCGGCTTGAGGTAACGAGTTCCCCAGTTACTGCGCGCAAATCTAACTGATTTTGAAGTCAATGAATGGCGGTGACTAAAGTCTTTGCGACTGTACAAGCACCGAAACAATCACGAATACGTTTGATACCGAAGTGACCGGAGAATCGTAACTATTTGCCGGGGAGACTGTAACTATCTCCTGCGGGGGCAGCAGCCGTTTGCGTGGAAACTGTCCGGGGAGGAGATTGAAATTAGCGAAGTAATTTGCGTGACGGAATCTTTAGTCATTGTCCGTTCGAAAGTCTACAGTTGTCCCGTCCTCATTGTCAGTCGATTTCGTAGACTAACTTCGAAATCCCTTTCGCCGAAGTTTATCTATCACTCATTTGCCGGAAATTGTGAAAACGATTCTCATACGGAAACTTGATGAAACTGAAATTAAATAAAATCACGTCTCCGTGCTTTGAATAATGTGAACATTTGAACATTTTGTTATTATGAAGAAACTAAATTTATCTTATATTATTAAAATATTTGTAAAAAGAAATATAATCATGTTAAAGGTAATGTTAGCAGTTTAATTGACAATTGCTGAGCAATTGATGTCGCGAGTTTTTTTGTCAAAATAAACTGCACAAATGTACAGGAGGTTGACTATTTTTCTTTCACGAGTATTTTGCTATTAAACTTCGACGTAACGGTTCACCCGCAACGTTCTATTTAGTGTCCACTTCGCGATAGAGAATTGATATTCACGATAGTCACGGCGATGCAAGAAAATCGACACAAAGGTTGATAAACGCATCAAGCCCTTCGATTTAACTTTATTGCGCTATAATGTCGACACGTGACTCAACGATCGTCGTGTATTAAATTTCCGCGCGCGAGTTTCTTCGGTATTGTCGGCCATTGTGCGGGTCAATATAGCGTCGCGACGGGGTCGTTTGAATCGACGGCTGAACCGTTTACAGAAATTTGTGTAGTCGATTTGTCCGTAGTTCGTTGCGTTGTACGAATTATTTGTATTCAAAAAGCAACGATCCAATGAAAACGGGACGGATTCAAAGGCAGCTTACTATTTTAATCTCTTAGCTGCTGTGTCCGTTTTAAACGTGTGTATCTACATTGTGTCACAAGAACAACGCGGTAACAATTATTATATTCGTCGAACACAGAGTATGTGCTGCTGAAAAATTGAATTAAATTATAAGAAAATCATACTAGTATCTTTTTGAAAATCACTAATACATTCATTATACAAAAAATTTCCAATCTTTCAGAACGAGTATATTCATCATTCGTATCAAAGAGATTAAGAATAGAAAGGAAATATTCGAAATGAATATAAAATTACATTTCAACAGCTACAAAGCTATAAAATTACAATCAATATTATTGCTATAAGTGGAATAATTAATTTATTAAGATTTCTGCTATAAATACAGTAATTAATTGATTAAAAATATATTAAAATTACTGCTATAAATATAATGATTATATAATTTATTACATTGAATGAGTATTCAGTGTACTTTGTGCATACAGTATATAAAATTTAAAGAGAAAAGAGGCGCGTGAATTACAATGTATGGCGAGGCTGCATTTAAACTTAACACTAGATTTACGGAACCCATCAATTTGACGGATATTGAATTTTTGTAAACATTATTTAGTAACAGTTTAAGTCGATTTTGATTCGTGCAATTATGTGAATACGCATTGCAATACTCTGGTTTTGAAGTTACAATTTTCGCGATTTATATTGACGAACACGTAGTTTTCTAAGAAAAATAGAATAAAGTGTAGAATAAACGTTCGTAAATCTAGTGCTAACTTTGATCCACTAAGATTTATCCAATGTGCCACGACCACGATTCAAGCGGTTAATCGAGATTCGATTGTAACATACTTAATTGCAAGTTCAGAAGATCCCCGCATTCTGTACTGTGAAAGATTTGTTGGCAAACAGATCGGAGTGGCGAAGAGATCCCAACGTATCTTTGACGAATAGAATTTTATGCGAAACTTGCGAAGTCGCTCGAAGGCACCATTTTGAATACTCCGTTTCTGCTGAGAAACCTCGTAACGTTGTCGTTTGTAAATAAATCACGTGCAAACTTAGCTACTCTATAGCACTTTTTTAAAAACGCAATAAAAATATCTCCATATAGAAATTACATCAATTAACTTTATTAATAAATTATACTCTCATTACAAAAAAATATATCTGAAATTTTTATTAGAAACAGAATCTCACTTGTACAGTTATGAAAATTTCAATATTAATTAATATACACAGCAATTACATTAATCAGAACATAAATTTCCAAAAATATTCAAATTATAGAAAACATGCGTCAGTCGTATCGTCTAAAATCGGAACCGAGATCCTGCATATATTAAATGAAGTCGTTCGAACTTGTTCGTTCATTCGTTCCGAGGGGATGTCGGTTAATTCTATCCATTAATTTCCGGCGCACGATAATCTCGAGCATATTCCAAATTAATTAAAATTCAATATTCGATACCCGGCCGAGCGGAAACGGCCTTTAATTTCGCGTGTTTGATAAATGAAATTACATGGGGCGCCAGAGTGTCCGATGGATACGACGATCGGTCGGTCGGTGTTAAGAAAAATCGCGAGTCCCGTTGCATGGTGCCATCTTGCCCGGCGTCCCATATTTCTCGCGCGTTTCTAAGCTGCTCAAATGTCACCGCATTTAGGAATGGAATGGCCGGCTACCATTCACCCGTCAAATTCCGAAACACTCTTTCGATAGCGCACGTTCACTATCAGCCGTAAACCCTTTTTTGATGTTCTCGATGACGACCGGTGCACGCGGGCCACGGACGCGGATCGAATTTTTTTCCGTAACGACACACTCGGTTGGATGGTTCGCGCCCAATGCGTGCCTTTGAAAACGGTGGTTACATCAGAATTTAAGGCCCGCTGCAGCAACGAGTCGGAAGATAGAATGAGGAATAAACTCTGAGTCTACGAGGTATTAAATGGCTTAACGACGGGTGGATAACCGATGCTTCTGAATCGTTAGAAAAATATTACAATATGCAAGATGACTGCCGTCGACTAAAAATATTCAATAATATACATAAGTTAACAATAGTGTAATGTAAGAGTTCTGATGCCAAATGATTAATAATTGTTACTATTTATCTTTGCTACAAGAGAACAAATCATGTATAAAACGTTCAAGACTCTCGTGGCGCTTAACGTGTTAATATGGAAACAAACGTGTGGCGCAGCATTGAAAATAAATTTAGTCGTTGATAACGTCACTCGGTTCGCGTCAGTTTAAATGAATTTTAATAAATGATCACACTTAAATATTCTGCACTCGTAATTTTGACGATTATATTATTTAATAATTTATTATCAAAATAAGAATTCATATAATTCTGGGATATTAAGATTCAGTGTGCACACGCGTAATTCCTGATAATGTGAGCCGCGTGAAATTAAGTGGAAGAGCGTCGGTGAGGTGTGGAAAACTCATTGGGTGTCGGAGGCGCGAAAGATGGCGGCGTGGCAGAAAGGGATTAAATCTCCCGGCCGGCCTAAGTTCACGAATCGCCATAAAGAACGCGGAAAGGCGTTCGTGCGCCGCGAAAAAACCGTTCCGCCGACCTCGGAACGAATTAAGCACGCCGCGAGAACGCAGTTCTGCCCTGCCGCGCCGGACGAAACCGACATTAGTGCCGGCATCGGGCTTAACGATCGGCCGGTGCCACGGGAAAGTCTCGAAAGAAAACGTGCCCGCGCCTTTTTCACTGTCACGTTCCGCGATTTCACGTTTTTCCGGGCTCTAGTCAGGTTCCGAGCCACCTTTGCGTCCGGGATAATTCGATTAGGGGATACCCCGTTGCCGGATACCCCGCGATCCCGTGGAAAATCGGTTTCCCTGAGCGCCGACGAAATTTTTTTGACATTTTGTGACCCGCGGTGACGCGTCGATGTTTTCGGGAGATTCGCGATCATTTTTTGAATCATTTGTGAATACTGGGGTTGTTTTAACCCTTTGTCCTGAATGGTATTTATTGGATGGTATAACTGTGCATATACCACGAACAATTTAAATTACCGGAAGGCTAGAAAATGTCTTAACATTAAAATTAACAGACGGATCATACTGACCCATTCCTGATTTCTTCATTGTACAATTATTAAAAGGATAACAGATGTTTTTCTGACAAATTATTGAGAAAATTGATTTAGCAATACGCAAACTGAATTATAAATCCATTAAAGTCTCGATAGATCCATCCTTAACGTTTCTATAGAGGAATTTCAAAAGTTTTAATATTAAAAATAAAGGAAAATTGTACCACATTGGGATCTTTGCTTATGCCTGACAGCTCAAGTGCCAATTATTATTATTAGTGCTTGTCTTATTTCTTTCACTGAAAAGCTGCAATTTTATTTGAAAGCAACTGTTCATGGTAGTCTCTTTGATTTAAGGGAAAATATTTAGGGAAAAAAGCGTTAAGCGATAAGTTAATAACTTTTATCATTTAATATTATTATTAAAATAAAAATGATTAAAATGATTCGATTGAAACTCTACTCTGTTGTTTTATTTCATCTTTCAGAAATACGGGAAATTAACGGTTTCTGAACAATTAAAAAAAGAAACAATGAAATTTGCATCAATATAGGCAATTATTGCAAGTTTTGTAATCTTTAACTTTACGCAGGGACGATGTTTCGTTGCAACCGTGTAAGTTTAGCGGGAAAGTATTTTTTTCTGAATTAATCTGGATTTCTTTGGAACGAATTGGAAAGGTTAAGGAATACTCGGAGTTCCCGTCCCAGCGGAAAGAATCGTAAGAGAATCTTAATCCCTTAATACGTTACAATGGCTTAACTTGTGCTTTACGGTGTTCGAGAATCGAAAATTCCCCCGACGTCGAGTTAATTACGTTCTCAGTTAAAGTTTATACATCGTTCGAAATTTTTCTTCCGACGCCACCAGACAAAACTACCGGGAACAACTTTCTTCGTGGATCCATTCCTTGCATTTATATCAGAGATACTTGCTGGGCGTAGAATTTTAACATCGCTTCGGTATCTTTCGGCGTTCCCTGAATTTTCTCTCCAGCAGTTTCCTTCGCGATGACTTTTTAATTATGTAGGATAAAAGGAACGTTTCAAATAATTTTTTCAACTGTTGTAAGAGCTTCAGAGGAAATTAGAGTCCTTTTCTGTCACGTTAAGAGCCTTTCTGAAGAATTAATTGCTAGCCTGCGGAATTTTATGCGTTTTTATAACATCCCTTAACGTATTAAAGTCAGTGGAATTAAAATTTTACCATGCTCCAGCCCACAACTTCAAATTGTGTACAATTTGTATTTCAAAAAATAAATATTAAAATAACAAATTCGCCTAAAAATCTACAATTTAATTATTCCTACTAAACAGTCATCTTCTACATACTTAACCTATAAGAAATAAAAAAGCCATACCTTCGGTAGCTCCAATGAAACACTTTATACAACGCTCCTTCTCGTTCACCCCATCGCTCTCCAGTCCGTTCAAACATTCTCATCCAGCTATTAATACTTGAAAACACTAACGCGCAGTTATCAGCCCTCATCAAAATTCACGCTCTGACCTAAGTTCGCCGTTCGCATTGGAGAGAAATTCGTAGGATGCAAGCTCTTGCACTGTTCGATAGTTAGTAGCATTTACCTGCCCGTAAGCTGCCGTGGCTCGAATATTCGAGTAAATATAATATTATTAACTGGGCGAAACCGATTGTTCGGAATCTCAGCGCCATAAGTTGAAAACTCATAGAAACCGGCCCATTCATCTAACTTGGAAAGCGCGGAGCAATTAATACATAGACGCACGTAGAGGCGTTCTAGGGTGTGTAAAGAAATTCTAGAGAGGGGCGAGTTTATTGCCGGGAGCACCTGCTATTTGATAATTCGGCATCGAAGTCGTGCGCGCAGTGGCTACCATTTTCCGCGTTGGCAATGGTGTGTCGACTGTATGGACGTGTCTGATCACGAGTCGGGCTTCTGTGTCTCGAATAACCCCGGGGAATATCGTTCCCATTACGCTAGTAGTTTCGCGAAACCTGCACGTGACGTTTTCCCGCATTTCCACGATTTATCAGCCTGTAGTTTGCACTGTTTCAAAAAATCACGTATAATGGTTACCTCCCCTCCGTCTCTCGCGCCCTTCCTCGAAAAAAAAATGGCAAAGAAGCGAAAGGCCAGCGAGTGGGGGCGATACAACAAAACCGCGCCATTTGTCCAACAATTTATTCCTCCGTATTCATATTCCGTTAGTACAGGTTAATTGTTACTGTCGTTCAATTCGGTGAACAGAAATTCATGAATTTGTAATTCATGTGAAGATTTCTGTTGCGTCTTGATTTTATTAATCTGTGTTTTCTCAATCTTAATTTTCGCGGACAAAAATTTGGTCTATATTTGGTAGAATATTTAACTACAATGCTTACACAATTTCCTTGCGATAAGTAAGAATAGAATTATATTTTCATTGATATTTACCTATATGACTGTATATTGAAATGTGTTTGGTACGCTTCACCACGTCAGGAACTTTTCCGCCTGATCTAACCTTCGAATGTTTCTGTCTCATTATCTAATCAGATCGTTCTCGAAGGCCGATGAACCCTCTAGAGGGCATCGAACCGCTCTTAAAATAAGCCTGTGAATCGAGCGAGCTTTTTTCACGGGGCTCGTCGGCTTAGGTCGAGCAAGATAATTTAATGATTCATTTTCCGTTCCAGTTGCTGCCCTTTCGTACCTCTACCGCGCGTTGATTTCTTGTTCACCTGTACACACTGCCCAGCCCGTGATCTAATTTTAGACATTTTCTCCCATCGACCGTGCTAAATTACTCTGTGCCCGCACCGGCGGGAACCAAGACGCGTCTGGGCGCAAGACGATCCGCCCCATGTGTCTCGAACGCGGAAACCGTCTTCGAAAATTCCGTCTTGTGGTTCATTATTGACTCACCAGAGGTTTCATAAACCCTAACAAGAAATGAGGAAGCAGAGAGGAGATGAGGAAGAGGAAAAGTGTAACCGTCTTTCCCGTACTTGGCAAGGGTCGAGTTCTGTGGTAACCGCTCAGGCCATAGAAAAACTTAATTCACCTGTCCCGTTTCCACTCTTCGCGAATCGTGCTATTTCCTAACTGCAATCCTCTTTACTTTGTAAATTTTCCAGAATTTATGTTCACCGACGTCAACCCCTTGCCCTATGACATCGTGTCACAGTCTTGATGAAGGTCTTGAACTGAATTTGACAAATCTAAATGTTACTTCTTTATTTCGAATATTAATCAACTATTACTTTTCTATTGTTAATCGTAACGTCTAGAGTAAACAATTAACATAAAATATGTATTAAATTCTTTTCTTTTTGTAATAAATTATTAATAGTAGCATTATCGGGCACAGTTGTGAAAGAAATCAGAGGGTAAGCGGTTAAATATGCTCGTTATTTGAGAAAGGATCTTTCCATAGTAGATTTACAAACCGTTAGTGAGCTGAGGATTGTAATTACATTTTTAAAAAGAATTCTATTTGATCGCGATGGATATTCGGCTTACGAACACAACGTTTTATTTCGCGGATTAAATTTATACGCGGAAACGTGTGATATATGCGGGCGTTTTGAATATCACGACGGATGAAATTGTTTTCCAGTTTCACAGTTCGTGTCACGGATCTGTCGGGTATCATTGCTAAATAAATAAATAAAACTGTTTAGGTTCTAGGCGGCATTAAACGCTACAGCGGCCTCCACCGACGCGTCGTTTCCGCTTCCGTCACTTGAGCCCGAGGCAGGGCTTTTATCACGAGCTTCATCCCTTTTAATTGCCCCTGTCCGCTAGTCGTTTGCATTTTATTACGCGATTCCAGTTTAATTGGACCTTTACCTTTCCCTATTGAACCGCGAGAAAGTGAATCCGTGTAAACGACTGCAGCATTTAATCGACTGAGCGACGCTGCCTCGCTAGATCTTGTGAGCACTGACAAAATTTATGGAGTTCTAAGGAAATATCTCTGCAGACTATTTGGAAGTACAGTGGGACATTTGTTATATAGTCGATTGTTCACACTTTTCGAAGGAAGGAATTTTACGTGAAATTTCTTTCTTTCATTGTCGTTGTAATTATATAAATTTTAGTAAATCTGCTTAATTTGCTGTGTTTAGATACTTGGAAAAGTATTCAATTTGATTAAGTTCTAAATATGTAAAAATTTAGATTCAATAACAAATATTGAGTGAACTACGATGTTAACGTTCGATGATTTTATGTCAAGAACGATATAACAATTTATTGTAATTACATGAAATCAAATATTAAACCCAGTATTTTAATTCTGACACCTAATGATAACAAATATATTTCTATTAATTCCCCTTCTTCTTCTTCTGAATAAAATATTATTTCTTTTTAATCAAAGATAAAACATTTCGAGAAACTGTGATTCCGACTAACTTCGGCTCACGTATATCGTCCAAACACATCGTCGAGAAAGCCGAAGAATTATGGAAAAAAATTACAGGCAAACTAAGTGTCCATGACAGACGCGCAAGCGTTATGGGAGCAAAATCCCAGATAGATGTGGAATTGCGTTAGGCGGCTCAGGACAAGTTGCAATTGAAAAAGTTCCGGTCGCGTCGCAAATCTTCCGAAAAATAGCGCGGACTCGCGAGGATGATGAGTGCCGCACAGTGGCGAAATTGTTAACACTTTGCTAACTTATCTCGAGTATATTCGTGTTTTTGAGATTCCGTATTTATCAGCTATTCACAAATTCAGTTGTAGTTATACTTACGTTAATTTATATCTCAAGACGATATAGGTCTTTATAAATGTATTTTAGGTAATGTTCATTTCAACGTATCGTATGAAAATACAATTTGTATATTTCCATTTGAACCAGTTAACGGCCTTTGACGAGTATACATTTCATATTTACACTAAAACTACCAGACGAGTTAACATGACCCATTTCTGATTTCTTCTTTTTGCAATTATTAAAAAGATAACATCTGATAATTTTCTTAAAATTATGATATTAATTGTGAGCATATTATGCAGTCAATTGTGAGCATCTCAATACTATTGCCGCGGCGTTCATTTGATCGTGGGGCGTATACGCCCCACGCGGCCTGAACGGAAAGTCTTCAAAAAACGGTCTGGCACGGAACGTGTTAAAGAAATTATTAAGCAATATGCAAACTGAATTATAAATTAATTAAAGTCTCAATAAATTCGCTCTTGTAGTTTCTTTAGGGAGATTTCAAAAAGTCAATTTAACTGCTCGGTATTTTTAGTGTTAAAGCTTGAAATGATACTAATCCTTTCAACGATGAATTTTTTATTTTTGTAGATAAACAGGCAATGCTTCTTTGAAGTTTTTCATTAAAATGTACTCTAGGTACATTCATTCTGCGTTTGACGATTACACACTTCATTTTTTCATTTTATTACGCGCAAAACGAGAGATTTTTGAAACTAAAGTCCACAGTTAACAGGTTAAGATGTTTTCTTTAAACAAAATGAGCATTCGGCAAGTTAATTTCCAAGCGTCCCGCCATCGTAAAACTTGCCAGTTCCTGGGGCTCGTTCTTTGTAATCGCCTTTGCAGCCCCTTTTCTTTTTTCTTTATCGAAATAATCGTCGATTGACGTTTGCGCACGCTTAAGCTTGTTCCGAAATGTTTCTTGAGCTTTACGAGGAGTCATGGTTTTATCGCCACGGCTACGTGACACGGTCCACGCACCTGGTTTATTTGTGAAACGGCTACGAGTGTGTCATGCGTACACATAGCATTAGATTTAAGTGCTTACATGTATAACCAGGACTTTAGCCGTTTACAACGGTGCCCTGGTTATTAATGGGATGTTTGTTGAAGGTTTATTTTTTTAATATTTGCATTGCGAGGTAATTTCTTGGATCTTGCCGGATGATTGTTTGCATGCGTCGGGCATTACGCTATTTTTCGTGTAATGATTAATGAAACCGAGTTCCGAATGTTTAATTCGATTTACAGTTAAGGAAATTGTTGTACATTTTTATCTTTCTTCAAATTGTTGTACGTTATAGGCGAATTGATAGAATCGTACTTTCATTGGGGGTTTCGTTAGGTCGAAAATTTAATTAAAATTGTATTAAGCTATCGAATTTTTACGATAATATTAATATTTATCGAAAAACAAATTACATTATTATGTAATTACTGAATTTTGTATATTCTGATATTAATGAAACGACCAGTAAACTGATGAAGTACGCTTTATTTCCAACTTCCAAAGTTACGTATACAAAAGTATACCTCTCAAAATGAATAATTAATTGTCGCGCCCATCTCGATGAGGTTAATTAATTCGCCAACAACGAGTTGTTCTAGGAGTAAATTGAGTTCTGTTCAGAACCAGTAGCAGCCCCAGAACTTCTTAAGTCTCTTTGAGTAACTTTATCCAAACGATTTCGGTTACCAGCTGCAGAACCGACAACTGTTCACCTTTATTTACCCTCGTACTCAACGATTCGTTGCAATAACAAAATTACAATCTCACGTCTATATAGGATAACGGCTCCTAATACGGAACAGCTCCTAATATTGGAACACCACAATATTTCAGAAAATAAATAGCCTGATCTGTTAGTTACCATACGAAACACTTCTGTAGTAATAGAAGACAATCATATTAATAGTTGGATATCAATTAAGAATTTGTCATTGAATGCGAAGCATTATTGTGTTTGGTAATACGTTAAATTTTCTGAAAGACGAGTTAAATAGTTAAATTTCTTAATATAGATAGGCCAACAAATTGTATTTTTTCACGATTTATCATTGATTTTGTTTGTTTCTCGCTATTGAAAAGTAATTTCCTGTAAATTTAGTTTCTTCTTAGAAATTTTATTATTTTTCTATTGGAATACATGGATTTCTAGTGTGGAGCATATTCCATATCGGGTGCACATTTTTTGTTAATGTTACATAATTGTTCGCACTCCAATTACAGTTCGTACGGAAACAAGAACATTCTCTCGACGAGTGAAGTTAATCGAAAGAGATCATTACCTCGGTTGCATGGAATTAATAACAACGGTGAACAATTTCAATGGAGGATTGCCGTTTAAGTAGCGTACCTTTCAAACAAATGTGGACTTTCGTTCATCTCCAGTTCAGTAAAACAAGAAAAAACTCTGTTTCCCAGAGAGAGAGACCTTGTCTTCGTAAGAAATGAGAGAAACAACGCTCTTCCCTGCAAGGATGAAGAAAGTTAAGCTATTTTTATGGTAAAGCAAAGAAGTCGTCGGAGGAAAGTTCGTTGCTTCGACAGTGAAAGAGCGAACGTTTCTTAAAGGCCTGGAACGGCGATGTCGAAGTGATGGCGGGGGCGGCGGGGCAGGGTGAGGTAGAACGGAGGAAGATGAGCGAAACAGCGCGAGCAACTACGGCGCTGTCGGGTCAAATTAATTGTAAACAATCAAGGGAAACTGCAGAAGCTCGCGAGACGCTGCTGGCTGCACAGCTGCACGTACACCGTCCGCTAACAACTCACCGTAAATCGCCGATTGCCATCGTCACGGAGTTCCATCGACGAGGTCTCGTATATCTATGGCAGCGTGTACACTTCGGCTACATGAATTCCTGTCGCGCGAGGGGCATACGGTTGCCCCCACTGAATTCAGGCTGTTCTTGAATAGCCAAGAGGGGTACACGCGGATCGCTTGAAACCCGAGACGCTTTCCTCTTGTTAATGAGGGGTGTAAATGAGCTGATAACGGAGCTCTTTGCTAATAATGATTTACTCCCCTTATTCAAAGTTTGTTCTAATATTATTCTATTTTTATTCATCTATCCTGTATCCTGCATATATATTTTAATATTATTAGTTTGTATTTATAATTTATTTTAATGTTATTCATATTCTTATTCCATTTGTATAAATTTATTTCTTTTATAATAAATTCAGTGGATATTGGGTTATCGATATTTCATAAGAATTTTAAATTATATTGCCAATCAATAAATGAAGCTAATATTTATAGAAATTATGTTTCGACGCATCGCAATAAAATTATTCTGACGCAGCCGCGTCGCGTACAATTTTGCAGTTTCTATATTTCTGTGTTAGCAGAGCAGCGATTCGCATTGTTGTGGAGAGATATGCATTGTTAACGAATAAAAACGGTGTTGAAATATTTATGCGACCACTGGGGTCGAATTTATTTGTAGGTAAATACGCCTGCAGCTTATAACCACTGCCAAGGGGATTAGTTTACGAGGAAATTAATTAACGATTAATTAAAATCTACTTAACCGTTAAATAAACCTGGCGGATGTTCGACGCTTGCTGCGATCGCGGCTAGAATGGGCCGAGCTTTTCGCGGATAATATTCCCCGTAGAATCGTGTTAAAAAGTTCGCTTCGCGTGCCGCGCGGATATAGCGTGTGTTTTTTATTGTTTCGCAGCGGAGAAATTTCAGCATCCGGATCAAAGTTCAGTTCTATTTGTTCGAGCTAAAATTATGAGTCTGATTCAGTTTTCAAATGGAGGAAAAATTACGGTCGATTTAAAGTTATTGGATTTTGTTTTGCCATTCTCTTTTTTATATTATCGTTGATTTTCTCGGAATTATATACTTTTCCTCTTGCGAACTTTAATTATTTTATATAATTGGCAAGAAACTTGCATGAAACGGAAGTTTACGTCAATGTCGTGGACAGAATGCCGAAATTTCATTATGAAGCTTTTTCTAATTATACATATTTTTACTGCGCTCATGAAAGTAATACGTCGAAATAAAGAAATATTATAAGATAAAAATGAATTGAGTTAAAATTTGGTGCTGTTGAACATAATATTCAGGTTTCATGCAGATCTCAAAATTTGAGTGTCTGTGATGTAAAATGTATCGGCGAAAAATCGAATTACAAGTATTTCCTTTAATTATAGTTTCAGACTCACAGAAATTTGAAATTAGTACGACGGAGATCTATTAAAAATTAAACACCAGAGAAGTTAGGATTTGAACTGTAACAATGAAACTTTTAAATGTAGAATAATTATTATCTGAACAATTTCGGAATTGCTCTCAGATCAAGCGCGTTGTACGGAACAACGTGAAACGCAAAAACCGACTTATAGGAAGGTTGTAGAAGGAGTCTGTGCTGCACGTCGAAAACTGTTGTCAGGAAAATTCGCGGACTTTTTTCCAGCGCGAGAGAAAGTTCCGGGAAATTGATGGCGCGGTGTACTGCTGCAATGAGAGGGCGCCAATCGCTCTCGGGAAATCCGGATGAAATCTTGAAAGACCCGATCCCTTAAACTTGAGACGCTACCGTTCCCCGACTTGACCGTAAAACTTTCCCCTGATCCGTTAAGACGATGATTTTAATGAAAAATGTGCTGGACAAGCCTGATTAATCGCACTAATTTAGCCAGTCCCTAGTCTCTACGTACCAATTTCGTACAAAGATACATATTTTAATCCACCAACAAAAAAATTGTGAGTAAAATATTTATTCAGCCTAAAAACAGAAAAATCATCCAATAGTGAAGCTAAAAATAAAAATATAAACGAATAATTTAAAAAATTCAAGCAATATTCCACCATCACGATAAAAATGTCAATACTTGTTAAAATACTTATGTCACCCGAAAAATCCACTCTATCATCCCCAATTACTCTAATCATCCTAATCAGTCTAATCAACCCCATCTCCCGTCCACAAACCTACTTAAAAATCCTGCTTATTATTAATTTATTCGCTCCTGTCCAAGCATTTCCCACTCGACATCCTCAATTTCGTCGTCCCTTCCATCACTTCCAGTCGCATCGAGTACTTCACTCGTACACATGACCGGTATTCGACCCCCAGCACGTCCGGTACCCTAAAAATCGTGCGTCGATCGTTTATCGATCATTCCCCGTCCCCGAATCACTGCACCAAACACCGTTTAGGCGGCGGGAAACAAAAGTGGCCGGATTCCGGCGAAGGTGACGCGGAAGCGACGGGGCGGCCGGGTGAAGTAGCAAGTACAGAGACGCGGTACGTATGTGTTCCACGTGAAGACTACTTTTAGGATCGTCGAGTACCTATGGGAAATTGGTTCCGCGCCTCTCCCGGGCCGTCTTCTAACTTTTATTCTCTCCGAGGGACCGACGACAAGAAAATAGCGCAAACTGAGAGCCCTCAGTCTTTCTTATCTCGGTACACTTGCTTCGGCCCGCTCCTCTTTCTCGGTCTCTCGACGTTCGCTTCCCTTTTTTTTCTTTTCCTCCACCCTCGGTGTCCCCCTTTTCCGATCCGGTCCCCCCATCGACGCGACGGCCCGTTCTCCGGCATCACCGCTCGCCCGCCCGTCCGATCCTCTATCCCTGTTCGCCCGAGGTTTCTTCTTCTTCTCTGTCTTCGTTTTCTTCGCGATGCTCCACTCGTCGACCTTTCACCTTCTCATCGACGGATATCTCGCGTAAATCCCCCGGGCAGTCTGGTTAGGTGCCCTGGCCGAAGCTACTCGAAAAGATTTCATCGATTCGATCGCGGCAAGTGTTCCCGCACCACGGATCCTGCCGTCAGGTCTACCCCGAAATCACTTCGCCAAGGAAACTTCTGGTTCTCCGCGGAAAATTTCCTGATTACTACGGAAATGCGATGCACCGTTCCCTGTTCCAGCGTCCTCTCGCTTCTCCTGCTTGATTTTTCCTCGTTTCTTCGTGGTTCTCCGCTAACGCTGCGCGCTGCTTCGTAGTTTTTGGAAGTCGTCTTCTAAATGGTTCGGCTGGTGTTCAGCTGGCCAGTGCACGATGATCCCGACTTCATTGTCCGGCTTTGTGTACACTCGTTCGTGGGGAGACACCGAAACAAATTGAATTGTTCCGTCGACTCGCCTGCCTCCGTTCGGCTCCGTGATCCGCGCGGAGTGAATGGACTGCCGGGATGAGACTTCGGGTCGAGGGTTCCTTCAGTGATTGAAGGTTGCTTGACCCTTGCGGAGTCTGTTTGCTGGAGTTCGATGTTTTTCAGATTATTGCTTGAACTTTTCGTCTGTTGGCTTTTTGGACTGTGTGCGTGCGAGCGTGATTCAATTTTAACTATTAATAATTGTCATTATATACTTTGGCTTTTTATTTTGATCATATGATGAATCTTGTATCTTGGATCTTATGTTTGTAGATGATACTGTTGTGATTCAATGTTACCTGAAACAGAATATTAATTTAAATTATAGATATGCTAAATACATTAAAAAATAATTGTTTCATTTTTAGGGAACATTATTATAACCTAAGAATATCTTCAATATAACGAAATAGAAACTTCCATAAAATTTCATACAGTTCTACTTCGCTTATTAATTCGCTGAATCTATTTACGAAGAGACCTTGAATTTCATTTCATACGGACATCTCTAAACACCTTTATAAATACGCTTATGTTATACATATATAAACATCCACAATGTACTTATAACTGAAAAACCACCAGTGGCGAATGATGAAACTTACTACTAAGTAAACTGTACTAGCAAACCCAAAGAAACAAAAAATTAATTAAACATCGGCGGTGATTACTCATAGTGCAAAGAAGTCGCGGGAATAGTTTTCTTGCGCGTGCCCTGCGTGGACTCGTCTTAACAGACCCACATTCCGTGGTAGCGTTTGACGAGCGCGCGGCTGCAGTTACCGCACAGTTCCCCGAATGGAAATCAATTTCGGCGAGAGGCGGTTCGAGGAATTCGCAAGTTCCGCGGACCGAATCTGGCAAGAAGTTACCGTCTTACCCGAAACTATTTGACTCCCCGGTTCCTTTCCGCGGCCGGCCGAGGTGCGTTCGTAAAACGTTTTAATTATCCTTTTTATTTATGGGCGATCCTCTTTTCTGGCAATTAAGCCGACCATCTTGAGATTAAATCTACATTTCTTCCCCTGGCCTCCCTCGCTTCACCCGCGCGCACGTTTTACGATGTGCCCGATTATACAATTTTCTTCCGTTGTTCGGGAAACACGAACTTCCGGGACGATTTCCCTGTTTCCTGTATCTCAGCTCTCTCAATTAACCCCTTCTGCTGGGATTTATCTGCGGCCGATGTTGCATAGGTAGATTTAACTGTACGCCGTCTGTGGGATCCATTGCAGTACCATTTATGGTATTAAATATTTTAATAAACAAAGTTGGAAGAATTATCTTAAGGTTATTGCATTTCATATGTATGGAAAGTTTATTCTAAGGAGGAATGTAAAAAATATAAGTGTTATAAGCGTTTGTCATTTTTATCAGGGTTACTATAAAAATGGCCTGGAGTTGCTGGTAGGTTACAAAATAATTGGTTATTAGTTATTAGGTATTGGTTATTGGTTATTATTATTTCCGGATTAACCGTTGTACCACTGTCATCGGTAAAATGCAGATTTTGATACAATTATAAGAAATTTGAAGTGTAAAATTGTACAAAATGCATGCGATATGAGAAAACTTTTTGTTATCGTAATTCAATTTTCCTAAGTACATCGCTAGCAGAATGGCTTTACTAATGGATTTCATATTATTGACGATGACAGCTCGTCATTATTCTCTTTGAAGTAGGAAGCTTAAATGTATTTTTCCATGAAATGCATGGATCATTTTATTACGTCCGATATAATTCGTTTGAGAAAATAAGTTCGATGTGAATAATCGAGAAGTTGTGTTTGCGCCCGCTTTGACAATGAATGAAAAAGGAAATTTATATTCGTTGCAATTACCATATTATTTATTGGATCGGGTGTATTGTGCATTTAATTTTTGACTGCATTGACAGCAGTTCAGTTGCGATTTAGTAATTTAAATTTCAACATTTCGCGATTCAATGGCACGAATAATCAATTCCGAAATCGATTAATAACGTGTTATTTAATTACAAGCGTACAATGAAATTTTAATAGACACGGCTCTGTTTACTGAAAAATATAATGCAACAATTAATTCATGTTGTTTTCTTTTAGTACACGAAAATATTTAGGAAATCTGACAATAGTATCGTCACAGCTCATCTTTTCCCAGTAATTAAAGCTGTTTTGCATAAGTACGAATGATTAAATGAATACAAAATCAAAAGAATAATAATACTTTTGTTTATTCAAAGTAAAATCAGTGAATAATTCCATGTTTAAAAACCCGTAAATTCTGCCTCCTTCAAACACATTGCCCCGAAACAAATGTGAACGAACGAGAAATTTCATTCCACAATTTTTGCTTAATCGTCCACGAGGAACACGTTTCCCGGCGGTTAAATAAAATAAATCGATCCGAATCTTGAACAAATTATTTCCGTTCTACTTTTTCTTGCACTGGGTTCATCAGAACTTCGGAGAACAGTATTTCCTTTTCTCTCTGATTCTTACGACCCGATGTTATATTTTTCCCCTGCAGCCTGTACATGAAGCGAGCCTCATTATCCCCAGCGCAAAGATAAATTTTTATTCGAGCAATTTATTTTTCCTTTCGTGAGATCGTATTCCCCGCCGGACGATTATTTTTCCCAGTAGAATGAATTTAATCTATCAGAAATGAATTTTCGCCGGTGCTTCGTTATCGCTTATACTTTTCATCCCCCGTAAAATCACGGTATTATTTAATTCCCGTCGGACGATATATTATACTTGGTCACCGCGTTCCTTCGTTAAATTCGTCCTGTTTAATTGGACGGGACGGGGTTCGCTTCGACGTGGAAACTGAATTAATATCGCGGAAGAAACTGTTGGATGAATGAATCGGTCGGGAATAATAAACTATTGTTTTCGTCTTTTTGTGAGGCACCGGCATTTAGGAAAATAATGATTCTTTGTTATCAAAAATACACGACAAATTCAAGATGCGGCAAGAAATGGAGAACGTAATTGTATTAATTGAATCGTTTCTGTTTGTTATAGGTAAGTCGACGACGCAGTAGCATTTAAACCGGTTATTTGTAAGTAATCCATTGAAAAATGGTTCATTATCTTTATAATTGATATTATGCTCGTGTATGATGCAGAATTAAATCACGAGAGGCGATTGATTTATTTTAATGGCATGTCATTTAATTTCCATGTCTTTTCACTTAAGATGACCCGATAATACCGGAATAAATAATGAGTATTTGCATTAGTAATAGCAGTTTTATACGGTAGCTGTATAATTATAATATGGCATACAATAATATCGCTCAAATATTATTAGCAACCTATTTCCTAACAAATAATTTGTTTCAATGTAAATGACTATAAAATTGGTAGAGAATATTGCAATATTAATTCTCATTCAACTCATCTTCAGCACAAGATATATTGCATAATCACATCCTGTCGTTAAATTTACTTCCTCATTTAATACAGTTCAGTGATTGCACGTTGAATTTAATCATTAAGGAACTCTTTAATATGTATGAGCTTTCACTCTGAATAAACCCAAATTATAAACTTGTTTGCGAAGTCCCTCCAAGTTCCCGTAAACCCAGTATAAGGAATGCACCTTTAAATAACCAAAAAACGTAACTGATGTCCACAACTCACCAAAATGTTATTGTATCGAGTCCACCAGCGTAGAGTTTCTCTCCGACTTCAATAAATTGGACAATGCGATGTAGCTCGCGGCGTTTTATCTCACGAGACGTCCGTCAAGCGGATTTCAGTTTTACCGCAAGAGAAATGATCTCACGGGAACGCACGCACGCAGTCACGAGTACCGTTTGAAGATGACTTGATCACTAGCGAAACCATACACAGACAAAAGAAGATTTGTGTATCTTAAGTTATCTCATAAGTAGATAATGTCGTTTTTTATCAATTTTTCAATGGAAAATCAAAGAAGTTCTTTAAAAATAACAATATAATAATAATCTTTAAACATAACAAATAACATTCTGTCATCACAACTGTCTCAAAGTGTCAGCTTGTTGGTTCACACAATCAAACCGAGTTTATTTTTTAATTTTCCTTTTAATTACTTATTTTGATTTTTATTATTATTTGATTAAAAATATAGAAAAATAGACAAAGTTTCTGTGTAGAATTATAAAATAGTAATTCAATTTCCGAGTTGATAGGAAAGAAGGATCCTTGCAAAGACCTGTAGCATTCAAATAATTAAATATAATTAATCGAAAAATAAGAAAAGGCTATACACAACGATAGCCATCATCGTTGATTAAAAACACATGGGCTATTAATTTTACACCAGAAATTAGCATAAAAGCTGACATTACTAATGGAACGACTTAATTGTTTTGATTGGTTAGCTATAGCCTCACTGATGAATAGGTAATTACCTTCGAAAATGATATGAGAATAGATAAAAACTGATCCGTATTCCTTAGCGTAGCTATCAAGTGATGTTAAAGCTTCATATGGACGCAATCGGGGTTATTTAAAATTCTCTGCGGCTGGCCCCACTTAATTCCCTTGCCTATTTTCCATCGATTGCTCTTCCATCGTCGGATAACATTGATAGTCGTAATGATAATGTATAATAACGTGCCGCTGGGGAACCTTTGCGCGATCTAAGTTGCCCGTAATTTGATATTACCAGCGAATAGATGTGGCCGGAGTGCTCTGTAGTCGTGCGACGTTATGAGATCGGTGTAAAGGAGTTATGGTAACGCTATTGCGCTGAAAGTGGCTCTTTCTGCGTCGATCGTATGTTATGCGAGCAGTTTGTCTTGGCAGTGTTCGGCCGTCATATTAAGAGACTGTATAATATTGAAATACATCGCAGAACCTCTTTGAAATTTTATTCAATCGTTTGTCTCGCCTGTTACTTGAAATTTGTTAGGTTTTCGTGGATGAAGGAACATTACAGATAGTAGAGGAAGCTTCAAAGTATTTGATAATTTTTCCAGCTCTGTAATTATTCATTTTGGGAGTGTTAAAATGAAAATTCATTTCGGCGTGTTAGATTATTCTGAACGAACAGGAAAGTCAGAAACTTGATATTTCTCGGTAGGAATTGCTGAAATTATTCGTATAAAGGAATAATGTTAATAAAATACCAGTTTCATGTTTCGTCGAGTTAATTCTGAATTAGGACACGCATTTATTTACAATTATTTATAATTAACATGTTCGCTATTACCATCTGTTTTAATTTCAGTTTCACAGATGTAATATTTTATTAAATGCGACGCATCCTTTTTGCGAAATATTATAAAACTGTAATAAGGAAATCTCATTACCTTGTTAAATATTATATTATTATACGTCACAGGTTTAAATAAAAACGCATGTGAAATTCAGTTGGTTTCCTTTTCGTGAAATACGAAAGTGTAATAAAAAAAATGCGTAACTCCAGCAACAAATCTGTTTATATATTTGAAATAATTTAAATGTCAAACTAATGAAGCGTCAATTTAATTTTACACGTTCGATAACTAAAATATTCATTCCACAAAAATGGATATTTTACAATTATTGATAAAACGTCGAATTCATTTTAGATAGTACACAGATCTTATCAAATAAAATCCAAACTCGACCCAAATATACACTTATACACAAAGACTCAACAAATATATTCAAAATAGTTTCCCCATCAAAATAATCTCTTATAGTCCACCATCAAACCACAATTCATCTCAACAGAATCTTATTTTCATTTCTACGACAATTAAGTGAATTTAGCATCACTCAAAAATTCGAACGATTCGTTTCCACGAAGCTACATTGAGTTAGACCCGGTTCGCCTCGCAACCGAGACCGTAAACGCGGCGTCCAACGTTCCGACAGCGTGCAAAAAATGGGAGAATATTTCTGGGCAGGTCGAGGAGTCGGGGTCGGTAGCAAATAAATTTAAAGTAAAAATGATCACAAGACCGTTCTTGTCGAACGCTCCCGGCGAAGATGTATAGAAAGCTATCCGGCCGGTACAGTGGCATCGGTAGTTTAGGGGACGGCATTGTGAAGAAAGATGAAGTTTGTTATCTCTCATCAGGCTGCCTCCGGGATCCTCGAAGCTCCAACTTTTACCCTTTCCATCATGGCACGTCCAGATTTTTCGTCACCCCCGCTTTTTCTCTGTTTTTCACGGCACGGGACCCGTCAACACCCGGCAACTTTCGCGCACATCCGCTGCTCCTCTGTTTCCTGACTCCACCATCATCTACCCTCCCTCCCAAACCCTCGAACGCGAAGTTTGGAAAGCTGTTCGAGTGCAACGCGGAAGGATTGACTGGCAAATATTTTGAGAACGTAAACGAGTGGAAAGACATCCGTTTCGGACATCTTGGGAACGCTTCCGGCTTGGTTTTGTACCTTCAATCATTTCGATCCTCAGTTTATGTAGCTAAGTACTTAATCGTTGATGTAGGGAGGCAGTTGTGCTGCGATAAACAGGAAGTCCTGGCTAAATTGCAGTGGTCGTCAAGTTTTGAAGCTTCAAAGTATCTTCGAAGAAATGAGAATATGATTGAATCAAAATGGATTGATGAAAAGGGTAGCGGATTTAACTTTAAACAAGTGAATTAGGGTTAACTCATATGGCATAGTACTGGTTAATAAAATTTGATCATTTTTATATTTCGCACAATTTACTGATTCATTCATTTTAAAATTGCGATTTCTGAAAGATACAAAGATAAATGTACAAAGTAAGTAACCAAACACTGCGACAATTAAAAAGATCTCACATTACCACGTTCATGTCAACGCGCATTTGGATATCACATTGGACGGCCGTGTACCACTGATGGTTCACATTTCGATATCACCTCAAATTTGTAGTGTACCATTAAATATGTACGTTATAACGTATATAACGTTAAAAATTTAATTTACCTATCGATAATTTCAAATATTTCCGAAAATTGTAAAAATTTTGTCGCTAGATGGGCAAAACATGAATTACAGCGCCGGCGTGAACGTGTTAACCAGTTAACTGCGTTGACAAGTATACACGTTATCTTAAAATTTGGAAAGATACTAATTCACTGAACGATGAATTATTTATTTTGTCACATAAACATATAATTCTTCTCCGTTTTGCTTTGGTTTTCCATTGAAATATATACTAGGTACATTCGTCCTGTGTTTGACGAGTATGCATTTCCTTATTTGATTTTATTACGCGCGAAATGAGCGATTTTAGAAACTACATTAGCCACTTATCAGGTTAAGCGATGTTCTATATTGTTTACAATGTGTGTCGCAATTAAACCGGGAAAAGAAACACACCTCGAGCCGTAACGAACAAGTCGGCGCATGGATGTCGACGGAAAAACGCGGGAACTCTGACAGTTTATTTATTATTCGCGGCGCGAACCGCCACTTTGCGCGGTCGGTACACTTTGCCCAGGGTGCACACGCCGAGGGAAACTTCGAATCGAGTTTTGGGGGTGGCCGGCGCCGATTCACTGGCGCACAGGCCCTTTTCATCCTCCGGCGAGAAGTTACACGGACGCTTAATGGCGTGCCTTTTACCATTCCCTGCTCCGGATTATCACCTGCCTTTGAAGCTGTACATAATTCAGCGACTACGGTGCAAAGTCGCTGTCAATGCGGGATGGGGGCGCGCGGCTATTAACGAGCGTGCGTCGGAATCGCGGCGATAATGAATGATGACTGCCTTGTTATTCGAAACAGGAGTCCGATTGTAAGAAACTAGAAGTAGCTGACGGTTTGTCACGTTGCCACGTTTGTTCGTTGAGACGGACGCGAAAAGGTGAATGATTTATAAATATTGACACTAGATTTACGGAACGAGTGAATTTACCTCATATTGAATGTTATAAACGTTATGTGGTAAACATTTGCGTCGATCAATGTCTGAATGAACGAATATCAGTTTTCTTGAAAACGATAGAACAAACTCTATAGTAAATATTTAGAAATCTAGTGTTAAGTATAAGGTATGAGAATTCTAGATGAATTATAGGTAATGTTTTATTGGTACTATTAGAGAAAATGCTGGAACATCTAACGTAAGTGCTACAAAATATTATATTAATGATATGCCAATAATGCACTGCGAATTAAATGGCTATTAATGGCTATAGTCCCTTCACTGCTAAGTCATATGGCTATCCCTGGTCTTCCTGGCTATTCTGATTGACGGAATCCAACTTCTGCACTTTGGAAATCTGAATTCCATAGTCTGTACTCATTTTCGACTAAAGGTATCTCAACCTTCCCATCGGTCCGCCGATTGTAGCCTTCGTCACGATGAGACCTCGATCCAGGAGTCCCATTACTGCTAAGTCACATGGCTACCCCTAGCCTTCCTGGCTACTCTGGTCGACAGAATCCACCTTTTGCACTTTGGAAATCTGGTTTCTATAGTCTAGACTCATTTTCGACTAATGGAATTTTCACTTTATTCATGATTTTCTGGTAGAGTTCATAATTTCCTAAAATTTATAAATGTTGACTGTTGTAGACATAAACGAGTGTCTGATCACTATTTTAATAAGAATATACTAAAAATTGAATATTTCGATACTATTATTACTTGATTCATCCAGATTATCTAATTTATCATCAATATATGATAAGTGATTGTATTATACATTCAAATCTGAAGGTTCAGTATATTAATATTACAATTAATAAGTAATAATAAATTAATAATTAAAATCCATTTCACGTGGATTTGTTTTACGCGAATGAAAATCGTGTAAATAGGGTCTGTCGGAACAAGAGAAACAATATTGGAAAGAAAAGCTGGTACAAATTTTGGAAATACATATTTATTTTACACAGCCAAACAAAATAAATAATAATAATGACATTTTAGAAAACAAAAGTATATTGTATTCGCTGTTACTAAATATAATGTAAATTGAGATCGCTTGTAAAAACTTCCGCATAAATAGTGTTCTAATTTACCGCGTAAAGGGGAGGCTCGCGTGAAAAAATCCGCGTAAATCGAGGATGAGGTGTATGATTTCACTTTACATAGATCCACGTGAAATATCAGCAGCACGGTTTGAATAAATCTGATAACGAATATCCGCTTTCAGTCTTATAGGCCACCCACGTATCTCAAGGAGTCAGTCGTGCTAGCAGTTTCCATGGATTCGACCTATTTTTAGGAAATCATTTATCGGAAATAGAATAAGAAGTATCAAGAACAAAACGTTCTATAAATTCTGTTTAGTCTCGCAGTTCGAACAAAAATGCCGGGTATTTACGGCTCGCAAGTTTAATACATTCATCTCCGATAGGAGTCACTTCCGGTCCCGCCACTTCTCCCGCGAGATCGGATACATTTTCCCAGATATTTGTTATTTCGATGCGCGGAAACGATAAACTCGTAGGAAAAAGTTGGCCAATCATTCGTTTCCATAGCGACGTACACGCTCGTCGATTGCGTGCAACGTGCATTGCCTTGCAACACATAAATGAATCTTAAGTATTGCTTCCGGTGCTTGGTTTTCGTGGTTTCGATGTACCTTCTGAAATTCGTCCATTAAATTTGCATTTTCCCCATTACACATTTCTTTACGCACGCACGGGCGCGCGCGCAAGAGAAGTTCAACCGGAATTGTTTTGTATACTGGGTATTTCATTGTATATGTGACAATCCAATGTTTACGGATCTATTAACATCGAGATGATCTTCTTCTTTCAAACTTCATCGTGCAAAAGGTTTCCTTTTTAACCCTTGTCCTATGATTTATTTCTGAACTATAATTGGTATATTCGTCATTAATAATAATCTATCGAAGAAACGAGGAAAATTCTATGTATACTATATGTCTTTGTTTGATTTAAAATATAATAATTGATAACAGAATTAATTAACTTGTGTTCAAAAGAATAGACTTAATAAAAGGAATTTACGTTTTTGCGAAAAATGGAAATGTAATGTTCGCTTCCAGTTTTCCAACCCGAAAAACAATGAAATGCAATTTTCGTCTGTAAATAAAACATACATTCAATTTCTCTGTGTTGTGTAGTCTATATGAAACGAACAAAATTTTGAAACATTTTCCAAAAAGGTATGTATCAGAAATCGCAACGGTTTGAAGTTTCCGTGTCGGGGTTATTAAAAATCACTTGGAAATGCTTGGAAGTAAACGCACAATTGGAATTGTTATAGTTCGCGGTAGGCTTTGCAAATACATTTTGGACGAAAGTTGCTCGATTTATCAAGGGCTACGTAAACGCACGGAAGTTTATCCTGCATGCAATTTAAAAAATTCAGTTTATCAACCGATCTTCACGCTTAGAGTAGTACAGATCCTTTCCTTATTGATTCGTTGTAACGGGTTCCATCTTATGATGAAGTTCGAAACAAAAAGTTATGCCGATATCATCACCGAGATCGTGAGTGTCTAGTCGTGTTAGGTATGATGAAACACCCTGTATATCACGGGCCATTAACTGTCGGGATTTTCGAGCCGCCTCGCGTCGCTGAGGATGAGGTATGCTAAGTAAGAGAAAAACCGTGGCGCAAGAACACGCAGGTTCTTGTAAAAGGAAGACGTCAGACTTCTAAGCACCGGGTAGTCGTTAGATTTGATTATCGATACCGGGGTCGTCGCATAATTCACAGATACGCTCCGCGTGGCTTATAATTGATCGGGCTGCTATCTTCGTAACTCTCCAATTAAATCCCCTAAGCGATACTCCGTAAACGCGACACTAATTTCCGTTGGAACACCCAACCTTTGGCTTATTTATAGCGCGATTCGATCGCTGAACTGTCTACCAAAACTGTGGTTATCTTGTCGAATCGGGGATTGCGAATTTATTTAGAATTTTCTGGTATTCCTCTGTGGATAGCCTGTACCACTAACGACGTAGCAATATTACTACCTTCGATTAATTCAAATGAAATTATGTCAACTTATCTAGAAAAAGTGTAATTTTATTTTTTATTGTAATTTTTATTAGTAAGATTTATATTAAGTTTCAGTAAAATTTAAATATTTTTCTGTCTAGCTAAACGTGTGAAGGAATTCATAAATTTTCATTTTTAAAAATGAAATTAGTTGTTGATGAACTATTCGTTACAATATATCTTATTATATCGTTCATTTCTTTTCCATTCAAGTTAGACGTTACTTTTTCGTTGTAGATCGTTAATCTTTAGAGTAAATGTGACCATAGAACAAGAATGGAATTTCTTTTCTGTAAATTAATAACGAGTGATTAGAATAAATTCAGTTGCGAAAGAAATCGTAGCACAAAAGGTTATATCTGTGTGAAATAGGACCTTCGGAATACTAAATTGATATTATAATTGTTTCGGTAAGGTTGATGAAATTTGCGAGTTGTATGTAGTTCGTGGGATAAAGTGGCCCCGAAATCGGACGAAACGTAACAGCGTCCAATAATCTGGAAGACATAATGGCCCGACGACTGCTGGCTTACTGTAGATGACAGTCTCCTCGGGAGACCTCGTCCTAATATATCAGCGTCGTCCTTTAACCTCAAATAATTGTACGACTCTCAGCGGCATACCTAGCGCCGTTCTACCGTTGTAGTTGCTTTCGAAATACCAACTGGTATCGTCCGGTGTAACAATAATTCATTCGCGGACTTGTGGTATTCGACGCCACCCACGTACCCAAGAAAATACATCGACCATTGTCTTCGGGGAATTCCAGACATCGATCGAGTTTTCTTTGATGCACGCTTACAACCACTATCAATGAAACGGTTAACACTTTGATTGTCACGAAAGTTTTACGGGTTTCGCATGTTACTTATATTCACGTAACGAAGACAAATGATATAAAAATTATTATCTAGTAACTCATGTTACTGTTTACTATGTAACATTATTACGTTATATTTATTGGTATAGCCAAAAAGTTTTCTTCTCTTTCCAAAGCAACAGTTGCATTATATCATGTGAACAAACGTTATAAACAAATGCATACGATGGGAAATGAAGTTCAATGAAGAGATATACTTTAAGTTTCATTAATGCGAGGGATCTTCTAACTCTTTGCACTCCGAGCAATTTTTAATACCATTCTGCAACTCCGAATCATTTTTACTATGAGCTACCAGCTACTCCAAGGGTATTTACATTAGTACGAGCGCGCATCTGTGAAAGATTGAAAATCCTGCTTTATCGTTAAAAACAACGCGTATACATTTTAAAGTTATGCTTTATTGAAAACCAAGTTATAAACTTAGTTTGCAAAGGGCTAAATTTTAAAGAATAAAGCATCACAAAACGTAATACGATTCAAAATTAATGATATTTGAAAACAACGATCCTCGGTATCACCAAAAATACTCAGACATCAAATGTGACAAACAGATTCCATACAAAATGGAAAGAATGAAGGCAATATTTGCATACGCCAAAGTCGAAACATCTGCCTCTCCGCAACAATTCTGCGAGTACCATTTAATGTCTTTACCTATCGAAGAAAGGCGGAGTCCTTTTTCATGCTTAGAATTCGCTCGCCGTGGCATTGTCGTAATGATAAAAGCGCTAATTTTCCGTTTAATTTCAGCCTGTCCTCCTCGTGATCGCGCGCGCGCGTTATTGAAATGCAATACATATTATTCCGTACACGTAGCCGATACACCGAGCCGGCTGATTATGGAATCGTTTACTGAAAAAGGGCTAAATAGGAATCCGATACCCAGTTCGACTTGCATACAGAAGCAACTAGGAATCGATAGTGGTGGTGGTGGTGGTGGTGGGTGGGTTACGATGAATACTTCATTTCATGTTAAATATGCCCGATGAAAATAATCGCGGCTAGGGAGAAATCTGATCGAGCGACGCTTTCTGTGAACGTTCAGTTGTAAAACGATCTCGGCCTGTAGTTCCCCACGCGAACGAAGTCCGGGAAGTGAAAATTCGCGAACACGAAACGCCCGACCTGGTGTTATCAACCAAAATAAAGGGCTTTTATGAAAGGCTGACTCCTCAGAATTATAAGAAGCTTCCTATTAGGGTAATTCCGGGTGAGATGGTCCAATCTCATTCAACGCTTTGTACTAGAGTGACTTTCAGTCGCCACTTGAGACTTCATGTAGCAAAATTGCGAAGTTTTAGGTAGAATATTATGGTTTGCGTAATTATCGATGGTTTCTCATTACTTTCAAAGAACGTTGTCTACATCTCATTGGAAAATATCGAATATTTGATGAATAACTTTCGAGTGCCAGGGGTTAATTGTTTAACACTGGAACTATTTGTCAGATAGAACTTTCAAAATGATTCGCCACAAAATTTGTTTTCATCATTATTGAAATCGTGAGGATGTTCCAATCTTAGAAAAGGAGTGTATTAACACTACCGACATTTTGTATATACCTATTCCTACCGTAACTGGTTAAATAGTTGATTATAAAATAAAGGTAAACAAAGCGATGAATGTTTCATATTGGAAACAGAAACAGAAGAAAAGACAAAAATTGAAGAATCGATTAATCAAATAATATAAGAATTGATATGAAGTTAAATAAACAAAGAAAACCATATTCAATCAAATTTTAAAACCCGTCATTTGATGAATCGTGATATGCTTATCGATTCTTTGAAATATACAAAACCTTCAGCAGATGAATCTAAATTATATATAGATTGCTTAAATAATAAAAAAATGGAACTACTTAATGATCTCTTGCTGTTTGAGTAATTAAATCATTTGTTTGCTGCTTAGTCTTCCATATATGAAAATTTGATCTCTCCGAAATGTCGGCATTTTCCCGCAAAGGGTTAATAGCTTCTAATATGTACGTATATACGGTGGAAAATTCGATCAAGAACATGATCCGAAGCTGTTCCCAAAACGTAGGAAAAATACTGTCCGTGGGGAGAATCGTTTTGCGCAGGATGGACCGGTGAACGTAAACGGCTGGCTCGTCGCGGGGAAGCTTTGTCCGCTGTATTCCATCATTTGGGATACGCTTGGTAGGGAAACAACAGCCGCCAACCGCTTCTTAAGCGTTGCTCACCGACCAGCAACCGATAATCTCGAGATGCCCATAAACCTGAGTCCGTTGGGGGAAACCCTAGAGAAATCCGATAACCCATTCGAGACATACACAGCCGTATCTCGAGCCACCGAGAGTACTTCATCCGATTCTGTATATACCGGAATTCTCTATAAAAAAAGGAAAAAAGGGGATGGAGAGGGAGAAGGAAACGAGTACGACGGAAAAAGTAACCGATAAAACTTTATCGACTGCTCGAGTCGTAAAACAATGCAATTTTCAGGTGGATATCGGGTATTAATAACCGGAACTTAACGTGTATAGGGTATATCGTATCTGGTCCCCGGCTGGCTGGAACGATCAAACGAGATCGATCCTTAATAATTTAATGAATGGGTTAATGTTTGATATTGGTAAGTACGTTCTTAGGGGATGGCTGTAATGATGATTGTATATTTTCTATAGATTCCGATGGAAATTGAGAGTATTGGGTGATGTTTGCAGAAGTTCTGTATTTTGTCTCGATTGGCTGATCAGTGATGGACTTGTTCTACTTTATGCTTTAGCTGCTGGGTTCTATTGGACATTTACAAAGTTAATGAACAGTATTCTAATAAATGGTAATAATATACAAAGAAAATGGAAAAATTCTAATATTTTTTCTAGAAATGTTATGCCATATGTACATTTGAAAAAAATAATATAGAACTATGAGACGTTTCTCTTTTGCACATTTAAGATGATTCGGGGGGGTCTTTTTCTCTTATTTTAAGAATGAATTATTATTCTATGAATGTCATAGTGTATAAACTATTTTTATATCTTTGATTGAACCTAATAGATTAAAATTATCAGTAATTCGAAATTTAATTAGTAATTCATCGTTCGTCAGATCACTCAGGGATAAAAACTGTCGGTTATCTGATTTACAAGTCAATGTTATGGTTGTAATTTAGACCAATAGCGGTCCTACACGATTACACAATTAGGTATGAACCCCATTACGTCTATTGGATCAGAAATGCATGGAATCCACTTGCTTATTAGAATCAGGCTCAATTCGACTTCCCGAGCCTGGCTTAGCTTCGTTGTCTGACCAATAGTCTATTGGCCATTAGCTTATTCTAGAATATCTGTATTCTAATTAGCTGATTAACGTACTACTTCCCATTGATTCGAATAATAACATTAAAATATTGAAACTTCGTGATCTACATAATTGTTTCTTCATGAGATTAATAATATCCCTTTGTTTAATTAATTAATAAATGATGTATCTTTCTTTGATTAATTCCTTTGATCATAAAATTTATTATATTGTTATCTATATGAATTTCCTTCACACGCTTTAACACTTCGCACAAAATTAACAAAAACTAATTTTCCACGTACAAAATGAAAAAATATATTAAATCAATTCTCTAATGAAAATTAAAATTATTTGAACCTTTCTCTTTCACCCTACTTCACTACCTCTCTCAAAACTCTCACCCCACAAGGGAAAGAAAAATAATTCACATTTCCAGGAAAACGGTACAATCCAATCCACATCACCATCGTCCCCGTCAAATCTATTTAACGGTTCAGATAAATATCTCGTAATGACCACGATCAACGGCCAGAAAAATTTCTCCCGCTGTTTATCACGCTGCAAACGGAACAGTGGGGGCAAGTTCCTCGCGTCGCTTCAAAAGCGACCCTCGGGCCGGAGAAATTGGTAACGTTAGGGTACGTTTACAGAGGAGCCGCGATAAAAGCCAAGAGAGCTTTGTGCCGATTAGAGTGGTGGTAAAATATCTTTCTTCGGCGCGTTTGTAGTGGAACCTAGATAGTCGCATGATTTCAGTCATTCAGACTTTTACAAAGATTATTATTTTCCCCGTACTGGCATATCACAAGAAAGGTACGCCGCAAACATAAATGTTACATATCGTATTATTCAGAAAGCACGGAGAATCAAGTCCCATTTTCATTGCAAACATGTAAAGAGCGTTTCTACCATTAAAACTTCCGGTTAATAGTGCAACTGTGTTGCTAACCCTGTACTTAAATCTTAACTCCGCAGGTAGTGCCCCAATTGCTTTACCAACTCGAGGTTTTAAAGTTCATGCTGGATTAAATAACTGATTTTCAAATGTGATTTGGAATTTCGTATTTTTCTTTCGTACATTTAACTTCATATAGATTCTCATATTCAGTTTTCAATTTTTTCAATTTTCAAATTTCAAAATTGTAATTTATTACAATTATTAATTTACAACTTTTTGGTGTCAGAAGTGGGATGATCTGACGTTCATCAATCTCGTCGGACTCCTGGTTAAAGAAACATCAAGCGAAGTTCCCTTCGTCTTAAGTTTTCTGAATGATAATTATCAAATATCAAAATAATAAAAAACGTTCACTTCGACTGCTGAATGCTTCCAATATCAACGAAAATCATCCATTATTATCTCCGTATAGGTACCCTAACCCAAGCACTGGGGTCACAAAAGGGGCACCGGATTGTGGAAAGAGGCCTCCCCGCCGCTTTTCTTTCTGTCCATCCTCTCCCCGTCCAATACGTAGCCGGCCCGGACAACAGTTAGAAATCGAACTCACTCTCTCCGCCTCGCCTCCTAACGCTTTCATCGTTCCCATCTCATTTCCGAGCGGCTTATCCGATGCGGGGCGCGAGCTGGTTTTATCGCGGGGCCAGGATCGCCGGAAAAGAATGGCGCCATAAACCTCGTGTTCTCTTCATTGTCGGGCGAAACGTTTGACGCGCGGCGCGGCGCACTCGGTAAATAAAGCCCCGTTTCTGTTACACCATCCTGCGCTGCCTTGCGACCGTACACTCTGCCACCCCTGTTACTCCCCCTCTCTCTCTTTCTCTCTTTATATCTTTCTCTCTCTTGCTCTCCTCCCCCCCCCCCCCCTCTCTGAAATGGCCGCCGCTATCGTCAGGGAAGCAGGGTTTTAAAAGAAATTATGACCTTTCGCCCCGGAGCATCTCACCGCTACGATCCATCCGATTTACCACGACTGGCCGCGATTTAGCTGAATACGCGCGCGGTCGTGCAGCCTGTCTCTCTTCCTCCCGCTCCGTGTCTCTCTCTTTTCCTCTATTCCCTATTCGTTGGTTGGCCAGGTCCGTCGTGTCCAGTGATCTTCTCCTCTGTCCCTCTCCTCCGCCGCGTCAACTGTGCTCCGGGGGCCCCCTGATAAATCGATACCGGTGAAAATTCGAGTAACAGCCGCCGCGCCGGTAAATTCCACCCGAGCGGATCCCCCGCGATCCGTTTAACTCCTTGCTGGTTTACTGCGGCAAGATTCGGATCTTTAATACCGGCCCGCTCTCTTTCCGTATCCCTCGGCTCGATTTTGTTTGTTTACCGTATATTGTAGGGTCTTGATGGCGGGCACGTTGGGACGACGATAGGTCCACTTATTTGCTGGCGGGGTGTATTTCGAGGATTTGTTTACCCTTTAATGTCGGGATTTTATCTTGAAATTTTGTGTTTGCCTGTGTAATTGAGAATAAGCGAAGACTAGTGTGGTCGTCGAACACCGTCGAAGGGTTAACATGTTGACCGCCCACGACGGTCACCGATGATCGGAACGTCCAAATTACTGGAACATAATTGCAAGCAGATAATTAATGTCGAATTAAAATATTTGGTGTCGTGAGTAAGTAAATGATAATATAACTTACATAAGAACTATGATATTAAACCATTAATAATTCATTCTAATACCATTTCCCTTTGTTACGATACGCCGAGTAATGTTATACGAAGCGCTCTAAATTTAAGGGTTGAAGTCTAAGTTAAGGGGTTAAAAGAAGATTTAACTGTAGAATTTTATGTCAAAATTCTTTATTTGCATGTATAATTGGAAATAAACGGTGACGACCTTGTCGAATATTGTTAATGGACGAATAGTATGTATTTTTCTATGCCTGCAATTTGTACCACGGGACAGTTCAGTAAACAGAATATCCCTGTTCCATATGGGTGAAGTATTCGGTGAATAAAGCCTCTATTTACAAAATAATGTAAAATAAAACTGAAGTAAATAAAAACAGAAATTTAAAGTAAATAAAAAAAAATTAAGGTAAAATAAATTGAAAGGAAATACACATACCTATAGGATGAACGAATACTCGCTTGGGCTCCAATTTTGTCGGAGCGACAGGTGGAATAAGCATTCGTTTGTTTTGTGTAAATGCGTCATTATACAATCAAATCGAAGCAATTCCTGGAAATGATAAGGGTGACTCTGCGTCCACCGTCGAGGCAAAAATGTGTCTATTATCTAGGTATGTACTGTTGTAGCTAGGTAGTATCTATATGCATACTGTCACTCTGCGCATCCAGTCATCTGTGTTTTCGCAAGTGTATCCCGCAACCGTGCACATGCTCGCGACCACATGACGTTAAAAGTTTCAGCTGGTGGGGGCGGTGTTGCCAGCTGATTTCAAATTCTCGTTCGGGAATTTTAATTGCAAATTCGTCGGGTTATGTCGGTGTTCGATTAATCGCGCGGCGGGCTTGGGATTCCGAAATGTTTGCGTTAGGAGTTCCTTGACTTTTGACTACGATTCTAGTTAGTTAACATGCTTCTCAGTTCTTTTGTTTTTTTTTTCGTTGAGCTTTTAAATGTACAAGACGACACAGTGAAATACGGGTTTTTATGGAAATTCAAATGTATGGAAAGGTATTATAATTGGAAAAATAGGATTATAATAGCAAATGGATTTTAATAATGAATATTGCGAAAAGCACTCACCTTTAGATTTTTCATATATTTTTTAATATCCCGTGCATTTTGTGCACTTTTGCACTTTCAGATTTCTCATGAATGGATGAAAATTCGCAGTCCAGTGATTAGTTTACAATTTTTGTCGATTTTTGTTTAATTATGAATGTAATGTTACTGCAGGAAGCAGTATATTTCGAATTTAACTTTATTGGCATCGTCGACCATGGTTCTGTCATTTCGAGTTTATTTAATCCTGTTGCTTCTCGTTTGATGCTTCCCGGTATTCCTGTACATTTTATGTTATTATTGTATTTCAATGAGCTTGTTCGATATAGAAATAAATCGATAAACAAACGATGGACGATGGTGGGGATGAAAATATAAGAACGCTATTGCGACAGACAACATTCGAACGCTGTAGCAGTGTAGACTCAATGCGGACTATATTTATTATGTCAATAAATGGTGCGGTATATTGTGTCATCTTTGAAATGTTTCGTATTCGCTTGGTGTGTTGATTGAACGAATGAGTATGGTTTATTCGTCGAGATGAATTATTAATCGAGTTAATAACTATTAATTATTGAAAGAATAATTAAGTTTCTTAAATATAAAGACCTAGGAAATGTCGTAAATTTAAAACAGATTATCAGTTTTCAAGCGTAAATAAAAATTAATCCAAAAATGATAACGTAAAATAATTCCTGCACTTTATCGTTCAAATAATACGAAGTTATAAAATCACAGTAAAATGCACTTGAATATTGCCGAATTTAAATTCGAGATTTGAATTTTCAGGCCGATCCGCCTGTACTTTTTTAATTCGAATTTCTCCGTCCGTGAGTAAAGGGGATTTGATGCACGGTATATACTGAATATTATCTGACAAGAGCAGATATTTATTAACCACAGGAAACGTTGGGTATCGTCTGCGGGCCGCCCTCGGCCAGGGAAAGTGGATTCACCGTGGATGGCGCGGTTTTAAAAAGATATTACGACCCTCTGTGCCATCTCGTGTGATCCATTCGACTTATCATAACGACGTCGGTTAGGTTCACCGCAAAATACACCTACTGGCTGAAGGGGACTGCTGACTTTCGAATAAAGGTAGTTCTTGCAAGAAACAATTCATTTTTCTTCGAGTAAATGGGCCGTTACTCATGCAAATAAATTAACCTTACTGCAAATATGTATTTTAAACGTAAATGATACAGGTATTACAATTTTAAATCATATTTTACAATTCTATATATAGAATATATATATAGATATAGATAATATATATATATATATCATCGAAAAGTAATCAATGTTTAAATTAATTTATATAATCAACAATAATAATTGTAATGGTCTGAACGCATATTTGTTATTAAATAAGATATTAACATACTTTTTGATAAAAAAGTACAAACACCTGCTTACAATTTTAGTGATCCCAGAATAATTACTTTAATCAATCTTTCTTTACTTATACTAAAATAGGATTTTCGGGCGTATCCCATTTGACCAATGACACATCCGTTTAGTTCAGCCGCCAATGGGAAAATTACTCAATCCCAAGATTTCCGCAAGTTGTCGAATACGCCTCTACCTTTTTTTTCAACGACGAAAGTTTTCTAGGAACTAGCAGTTAGTCAGCAACGAGACTCCGTAAGCTCACGGACAATCCTAATTTACGTTTATACAATTTTCTGTACATAATTTTAGCCACTAAGGTCGCCACATAATTCGAACTCCAAGAGTCAGCTATCTATACACTGTGATTTTAATAAATAGTCAAGTTATTTTAATGTAAAGTTTACAGTGTTTACGGGATAATGTGTATCGTTCGTGTTCAGCTATTAGGGACAGCTTCTGTTTCTGCGGTTCGCCAGAAGCTGTGGTGCGGGTGTGCGGGGGACATCATCGATTCGCCGCGGAAACTATTCGTTGATTTGTATCGGCCGTCGTAACTACCGTCGCTGTGTTTTCTCATGATTACCATCCTGTCGTGTGTATCTGTCATCCCGCAGGACGCGGAACTGCGGGGCCGCCAGACGTCCCGACTTGCTTCCTTTGTTATTCTTGCGTCTTGCGTCGTCGAAAGTTTCTCGCGACCGGTGAACAAAGTCGGGGGAACAAATCCTCAACCCCGCGGGGTTCAACGCCACGCGCATCACCGGATGCTTTGCGACATTTCAATAATTTCGAACCGATGCTTCGGTGATATTTATCTGAGCTATTTGGCGAGTGAACTTTTGTTTTACTTAACACTAAAGGTACCAGCACTTTATATGTACATATTGTTACGGTAACTGGTTGAATAACTGTTCATAAAAAAAATTTAAACGAATTAAACGATACACTTTTCTTAGTAGAAACAGAAACATAGGGATACCTATTAACTTTTTCAACGGTAAATTCTTTATTTTTTTCAGATAAACATAATTTTTTTTGTTTTGCTTTGGTTTCTCATTAAAATCGATCCTAGGTGCATTCGTCCTGCATTTGACGAGTATTTACACATTTCGTTTTTTTAAAATTTTATTGCATGTAAAACAAGAAATTTTATAAACTAAATTCCACAGGTAACAGGTTAAATGGATGAAAAAGAAATGCAGAGTTTCATCCATATTTTAAAACCGGTCTTTGGGTCGGTCCTGATACATTTAGTGCTAAATGCTTTATGGATATTGGAGGATAGAAGCGATTTTTGAAGATAGAATATTTTGACAATATTTTTTGTTCTAATATTATGAAGCTAATAAGCTGCCTAGGAGATTTCAATAATTTCAAACCGGTGATTTGGAGATTTTTGTTAGGACTATTTAGCGCGTGAACTTTTGGTTTATTTGAATGCTTCTTGGCTGGATGTTGGAGAATGGTGTTGAAAATAGTTTAATATTGTAACACTTAGATAATATATTGAGAAACTAAAAGAAGGACAGGCAATAATTTTCGAAGATAATGTTGTAACTAGACAAATATTTGTATATTTTAGAATACACGATGTAGTATCGCAATACGTTGCTAGTATCTGAAAAAATTAAAGCAACGTTAAAATGTAGTAAGAAGAATATTAACTGCAAGAAAATTGTAAGAGTGAAATGCTTTATCAACATTTTCGAGCTAACAAGCTACCCAGGTAAATACTTACACAGCTACATGTTTCGTGCAAAACATCGTAGCTTCGTTACTTCTTCAAATTTTTACATCGAATCTACTTTACAGCGTGTTCAAAGCATTCATCTATAAAAATTTGTTGCTAAATTGTCCACTAAGAAAACTTTCAAATGGGTGCACCACCTTAATAGGGCGCAATTACGTGAAATCCAGCTTCCAACATCCTTCTCCCCCTCGGTGTCTCCGTTTAGTCAAACGATGCAAGAAAAGTCCTAATAAGTTTCGCGAAAGGAATAACGCGATAAGGAGGTAATCCTCGTTAAAGCTTGTAACGTGCTTTGCGAATTTTTCCATCTCGCGGAAGAAACGGGGATTCGCCCCAGTTTTCTCGAGGTATCGCCGTGCATTACAGTTTGACGTCGTTCCGCGGCAGAAAACAATCTCGCGATCCCTCCGAAAAAGAAATAAAGGTTTCCTCTACTGTTTTCTTTGTAATCGGAGCAACCGGTAAATGTTAAGATTTTCGAGATACAAATTAATTTAATTTTTAACCCTTTGCATTTCAGAGGCGCCTTTCAATCGCTACTTAATTTTAAAGAAACAAAATTGTAAAGTTCAATATTCAATATCAAGCTTCGCATAATGCATCGATACGTGAAGCATTGAATTAAAATATTATCCATTTCCGTGGAGTTTCCATCGTTCCAAAAGTTATGATAAAATTCATCTTCCCCACAGATTGTAAGCAAGAACTCCACCTTACACCTTACGCGTTACTCTAATTACATATACCGCAATTGCATATGTATATGATCACACGAATGGATTAGTAAGTAAGGAAATAGGATATATAAATACGGTGATGGTTACTGACTGGTCAGAGTGACTCAGCATCCGCCATTCGAGAGTTAAAGAACAAAGGATGCGTCACGAGATGGATGGATCACGGCGATTCCCCTGGATACCGCACAAAGATTCGTTGACGTTGATGAATTCGGTCTCGCCAAGCGCTGGGCTGCGCCGCCGCGTTTCCGCGCTGATAATATTCCACGCCTGAATGGTAAGTAATTAATTTCAACATCTCCCGACGACCGTTTAGTACACTCGAATCGAATCCCGATAATTAATATAAACGTAACATGCCGCGGCCCGCTGAAATGGTACCGCGGATCTCGCGCGCGCCAGTGCGAGAGTAAATGTCGTCGCATTACAATCGCGAAATGGAACTATCGTACTCGACTCCTAGGAGGGTAACAACTCCCATCAAATTGCATTTTGATTGCAATTAATACCGCGTTACGCGTGGACTGCTATTATCATTCATTTACAATTCGACTATTATTAACGTTACTGCTCGATGCGGCAGCCGATCGTTCTACGCAAATTAAAATTCACGTGAGATTATCCAGGGAGACTTGCACGTGGACAGAAATGTGCATCGCATACTATTATTCGATAAGGGATGCCGCGCATGTATTGTTTCCACAATTTTTTTTTTTACTTAATGCGGATAAATTTTCTGGAAAAACAAATTCCGGCATCGCATAGAT